>NW_003852404.1:30583506-30616282 GCF_000181295.1 Otolemur garnettii
TTGTGATAATGAAGAAAAGAGCAAATGGATATTGAGTGTTACTTGAGATATAACTCTAATCTTTTATTTAAAAGAGAAAAAGGAAGGAAAGAAGAAAGGAGGAAGGGGGGGAGATAAAAAAGAAAGATCTAAAGCTCAGGCAAAAAATCAACAACTACTAAATCTGGTGCTGAGTATGTGGATGTTTGAGCTTTTTTATACGTTTGAAATATGACACAACTGAAAATAAAATTAAGCTATGAAATACAGCTTATAACATAAAGGATGTTGACATCCTACTGTGCGTCAGGTATGTAGTTCTAGGCCCTGGAGACATACCAATAAATAAAATACTGACAAAGCAACAAATAATCATTAAACAATATAAAACAATAGATTAGTACATTGATACTCAAGGAATATAAATTAAAATAAAATGAGATAGGATACACATTTTAGGAGAAAAAACAGAAAGGATAAATTGAGAAAGGTATTCTCATAACAACCATGTGTAGAAATGTAAATTACATTTCTATAGATCAATTTGACATCATCGTAAATTATATACAATGATCCTCAAAATGTTAATGTAGTCTTTTACCTGTAGAAATGTATCATAAAGATTTAGAAATATCAACAAATACTTCCATATAGGAATTTTCATAGAATCACTATTTTATTAGTAAGAAATGGAAACATATAAAAGTCAGATAATAGGTAAGTGTTCAAATAAATGATGATATCTTTCTATGCAGCAGTGGAAAACAATGCTTAAAATAAAATTTTAATGGTATAGGTTCTAAAGCTCATTGTATTAAGGTAACACAAAGCAAGAGATATCACAGACATTTTAGGACATGTACTCTTTTGGACCACATTGATAGTGTTAAACTTTGTAGAAAGAAAGTAATTAATGTTTGTTTGTTTGTTTGTTTGCTTTTCTAAAATGCTGATAACATATATGTGAAATGTCAACAACTATATCAATAGAGATTTGGAGTTCCTGGTCCATCAGGATGTTAATCTAGAAATTAGGATTCATCAAATCTTTTTCACCTGGAATAGGTAAAACAACATTGTTGTTTTCTGTTGACTTTTTTATGTTTCTCTATTTCAGTCTTTTTTTAAAAATTAAATCATAGCAGTGTACATTGATACTATCGGGGGTACAGTGTACTATTTCCATATACAATCTGAAATACTTTCATCCAACTGGTTAGCATAGCCTTCATGTCTTTTTCTTAGTTATTGTGTTAAGACATTTATATTCTACATTTAGAGAGATTTATATGTACCCTTATAGGATGAACCATAGGTGTGATCCCACCAATTGCCCTCCCTCTACCCCCCACCCCCTCCCCTTCCCTCCATCTCCCCTCTCCCCATTTTTAAGAGGCTTTAATTGGATGCATCTTGTTTGTTCATTTGTTTTTTGGCTCTGTAGTCTTTACCAGGTGAATTCAGTCTTAGTTGATAAGCAATCCACTGCATGTCAGAGTACTGAGTATAAATAATTCAATTACCTTATTTATCAATTTTGATTCTTTTTATGGAGAACTTTAAAAGAGGTCTAATTTGAGGAGGAGTGCACGAAATATCTAAATAAGAATGTAAGATTAGAAGAGGAATGGTTGGGATACAATATTGAAGAAAAACCACAAAAATGCAGGTATAGGGTGATAACAGCCTGAATTGGGGGGTGGAAGGCTCACAGCAGATAGAGACTAAGAGATCAAATCAAATAGGTCCATGGAAGCTAAACAGCTTCACTGAGTTCTCACAGTGTGGAAGTGGCCCAGCCGGAGTTAACAGCGAGGGGTCTGGACACTAAGGGGGTTCCTCCTCCCTCAGGTTGAAGCACCAAAAAGTTTATATGATGTACTTTAAAATAAAGACTCTTCATAAGCATAATTTATTCTCGTGAGGCTCCTTGAAACAATTTCAAAACATATGAATTTCCATTCATAAATTTAGCTAAATAAAAAAATTCTATCTCTACTAAAAGTAGAAAAACTAGCCAGGCGTTTGGTGGGCAGTGTAGTCCCCTCTAGTCAGGAGGCTGAGGCAAGAGGATTGCTGGAGGCCAAGAGTTTGAGGTTGCTGTGAGCTAGGCTGCGGCCATGGCCAGGATCACAGTGTGATTCTGCCTAAAAACAACAACAAAATACCATTTTTTTTATGTGAGTCATATGCTTTTAAACTCAAAGACCCAATCTTAAAAAAGTTGTAGAAATCTTAAAAATTTCTTAGAGATCCCCATCCTCACTCTCTTTCAGGGGTTTCAGTCTCTGAAGGAATAAATCTGAATCTGGTCCCTCCGTTACTGTTTAGACACCTGTGTTTCACCTAGGTTGTTACTTCAAGCCTTCATTATTACATTTCTGACATGCTTAGAGATATAGAAATTCTTTGTGCAAACCTCTGGGTGCGGAAATGACTTTTTTAAGAAATTGTGTTCCTCCTTTCCAAATTCTCTGGGGCCTCCCCAAGAGTTCTCTCTTCTCCAAGTACTAAGAGCATTTTATCCTCTCAGTGGATCAAGATAGTACAGACACTCATGATAACACAAGCCTGAACTGACATATTACTGTGAAACAAGGATTTGAAGTACAAATACTAACCCATCAATGTTGTCATGATATCTCACAACCTGACCTGGCAAAAGTAAGGCCTAGAATGAAGCGTCCTCCAACGTTAGTATTTAATCCTTTTTCATAAGCTATGACTCAGGCCGTTTACATATTTGCTTGAAACATTCCTTACAATTTTCTCAAATTGAAGATATTGCCAAAGAACTTTCATATGTTAAATGTAATCCAGGAAATATTCAATTTTGGATACAGTAGATATTGGGAAGAGAATCAGTATATTTAAAAAATGAATAGTTATGATATGAAAGAAAACCTATTGACATTGTCACACTCCTACTTTTTGTAAAATATTCTATCAAGGTATTTTTTAAAAAATTAATATTAAGAAAAATGCTGTCTAAATCCTCCATTGCATTCTTAATGTGTGTGTCTACCTGGGGTAACTGGCAGTTTTAAGCAGCAAAGCCCTGGATCATAAAACACTGAGTCTTCCCAAAATTAAGAGTTGTTTACCACAATGTCATAAGCTGCTTTAAAGTTGGATGGAGTCTAAATCAAACTATGATCTCAATATCAAGTGATATAATTTGTGTTAAAACTTTATGTGTTAAATAGATATCTATAATAGCAAATTATATTAACCCTGATTCAGCTTAGGTAAATGGACGTCCACTTGAGTCTTCATGCCTTGGGAAATACTTACTATGCTTTCCAGTCCTTATTTCTGGCTTTGGCTGTGATGACATTTATTGGACATTCACATTCATCAGTATGACAGGCACTGTTGCATTTATGGGAATACCACTCATGTCTTTGAATTGGTCTATGATCTCTATCTTGTCAGAATGAGCATTAGTAACACACTAGCAGAAAGTCTGTCATTATCTTCTTTGAGTCTATAATCTTCTATCATACCTGTAGGCCCTTTTTCACTAAATTAGTATCCATTTTCATTCAGTCTCATTCTACTGGCTTTAGCTAATTCATGCATCTTCAAAGGTACTAATGCAGTCCTCAAGAGTGGTTTATTCACTAAAAGTCTACATGGTGGGGGTGTCAAGGATGGATTAGGCCTTACACCGCCAAGTACACATTTAGAATTTTAGCCACAGACTCAGGAATAGAATGGAAAGTTGATTACAGGATCAACTTTTATTGATCACTGTGCATCAGATAAATTATGTTCTGAATACTCTAAAAAGGCTGAACTATATAATGAAATCTTAAAAGAATTTCAAACAAAAATTTGAATACAATCAATTCTTTTATCTAAAGTTGTCAACTCCTCACTAGAAAACTTTGCTATGTGTCCTAGATGGACAATTTTACTGCCATCTAGTACTTTATTTTCTAGCTCTTCATAATCCACTTTTATGCTATGTCCAACATGTAGTAGTCTGCTATTTTAAATGATACTAACACTTGCTGTAATTAAACCAGCAGGTGGCACTGTGACACACTTAGAACTCAGAAAACCATGCGGTTATCACTTAGCTGGGACCACTGATTATTGTCAGGAAAATAAACTTTTCTCAAAAACAAGCCTAATTGTATTATTTTCCTTTCATAAAACCTGTCAATAAAAATTTAACTCTTGATTTCTGGGTACTTTTCTGAATTATACAGAGATGATGAAAAGCATATAATCATATCTTCAGGAAATTTGGAGCCACACAACAAATCTACATTATCCGGGGTGTTTCTAAAACAAATAAGATGAAGATAGATAGTTGAGATAGGTATTACCTGGTTCCTGGAATAACTCTTAAAGTATTTATTTAGGTATTTATTTAAAAGATTCCCAAATGAAATTACTGATTAAAAAAATATTATACTCTAAAATGAAACTATTTAGAGTAAACTCTGAATCATCAGTAAATGATAATTGTGTCAATTTTCAGGAAAAATGTGACAACCATTTATTTTATTGTTAAAATAAACTTAACCAATAACATGATAGGTACGTAGAGAAATATTGAAAAGTTACAAAGAAAAGCTTTGCTGTGCTGCAAGGTATTTTCAAAACTCACAATACCAGAGATCCTTTTAAACTTGTTTCCTAACATAAAATGCATTGACTCTCAGGAGGTTTGTGAGAAAAATATACTAAGTGAGCACTGGTTTATTTACTCTATATCTCTAAGTAAAATAAGACATGTGTTTTTAGTTTAATACAGCTTGGTCAAGTCTCTTTCTTCAGGCAGCCAAATATAGCCCACCACCTGTTTTGGAAAACACAGTTTTTTTGTAACATAGCTATGCTCATTTGCTTGTGTGTTGTCTGCTTGTGTTTTTATTATAACAGCTAAGTTGAGCAGCTATGACAGGGACAGTATATATGGCCCGCAAAATCCAAAATATTTATTCTCTGTCTCTTATCAAGCAGTTTGCCACCCCAGATCTAAAATGCAAACTTGATTTATCTTTTCCCTTCAAATTACATGAAGAGATTGCATGAACAAAAAATACAATGATAATTGAATATATTCCCCTGATTTATCTACCAATCATCATAAAAACAATTTAAGGAAGCCTCCACATTTATTAACTAATCCTAAATTTCTCTGACTTTGAATAATTTCTAATGTGAAGTCCAAAGGACTGAAGTCCTGAGACTCAGTCCTCAGATCACTGGGAGAGACAATACACTTAAAAAAGATAACTACTAATCAGAAATCAACTTAAGCCAAGTCCCAAAGAAAAGCTATAATCAACAAATACCACAGAAATTCAGGGAAAGAAGGGGCCAGGTTTGAACCCGCCACCTCTGGTATATGGGGTCAGTGCCCTACTCCTTTGAGCCACAGGCACTGCCCTTTTTTTTTTAAGGTAACTAATTTAGGAGGCTGTCTCATCAACAACAAACTCTAAGGTACTGAAATTTACATTTTCATAAGAGTTGAATTCACAAGTATGGCAAGTTTAAGAAAGGACATTCCAGACGAAGGAATTGCTTGAATATATTTTGATATGGGTACATATAGTCAGTTTTATATGGTCTATTTTAATATGAATATGTTAATATATTCTTGAGTTTTTGTATATTTGTTCATATTTTAATTTACAATGGAAATTTGTTTCTAATTTATAAAGAATACTTCCTACAAAAAACATAATTTGTATAAAGTAATGATAAATCCAGGATAAGTTGAAAAACCTTTAGTTTCTGTGGTGCCTAAATTTTCCTCCTCCCCTCTTTAAAAAAGAATAACTTTTAAATTTAGGGAAATATAATTAAAACAATATTAGTATAGCTTATTATACAATTTGCCATCGTTTTAAGTTACCTAGGCAGCATAATGTTTTATCTGAACCTGTCCAGACAGACAATTCAAGGAAATAGAGTTTGCTAATAAAAGAGAGAGAATAACATTATGTATTTTATCTTCAACTTAATTCCCATGCTTTCATTTCAAAGGCCACAACTGTTAAGATTATTCAAATGTCAAATGATTAGTTAAATGCCTATGATAAATTACCACTGGAGTGAAATAAGGGGTATTTCAATTTTTTAAACACTTAATTCTACTACAATAAAGAGGAAGAGAAACTTATACTAAAAACCATTAAATGCTGTTTCAGTGTGACATAATCTGTTCTATCTTGAGTGAAAGTACTGGATAGTTCTGATGGCTCACTCTTTGATTATTTTAGAATACAGTACCTAAGAGTTACGTAAATAAATTTGAAATTAAGAATAAAAAAAAAATCTTCTTAGAATGTACTTCCACTATAGTTTTAGAGTGTGAATACAGAGAAAAATCTGAAAAGATGACTTTGGAGTGAAGGAATTACAGGCTTAAAGAGAATATTGGAAGAAGGAAATTCTCATTAAGTACAGTAACTAGTCAGCTATTTGGCCTTGTAATAGGATGTGTTCAAATGAACTAAGATTTTATTGCGTGTGTGAAATTAGACACAGTTGGGTGTGGTGTTAAAACGTTTTTAAAACATTTTGATTTGCTAAAAAAATGAGATTCTTGAAAATTATGTAATGTTTTCTAGATGATTCAAAATCATTATAATGAATTATCAGTTATCTTCATCCTATTAGGCATCAGCAGTCCCATTTGCCATTCCGATGAGTGGGACAAAACAAATTTGAACAGAAGTAACTATGGCGGGTGGGAATATTGTTTGCCATCCTTCACTGCCTTCCTTTGCCATGGAGCCCGCAGTGCTGTGAAATACATCGCCCTGATTCACTCCGTGTTGATCTTGGTCAACTCATCTGTGCAAATGCAGTATAGGTAGGTCTGCAGTATAGGTGGGAACATTACGTGTTTTCAATTTAACAGAAGCCTTATGCTTCTGTTAAATGTCAAAAGAAGGCTATGTTCTGCACAGCTGGTGGTCCTGGGGAGAGACTTGTGGGCTCACAGCCCGAGGCAGAGCTGCCCCAGCTTCCCCAGACAGATCTGTGATCTGTGATCAAGATCTCTGATAGATCTGTGATCAAGAATGAACGCTTGTTGCTGCTCTCGTGATCCACCACATCTCGGTAATAACTCTCTGATACACAAAGCTCTCCTGCATAAACCAAAGATGCCATTTTTGCTGATGTCAGCTCATATTCATCCAAAAGTCATGAATAAAGCATAAAGCTTGTTATTGAAAACTGATGCTGGTTACAGTCACTTAGATTGTGTGCATGAATAATGCAGAGTGGAGCTGTACATTGTAGGAGTGCCTGAGTTCTCAACAGAGATCCTCCTTCTCAGGTGGCACCTGTGGCTCAAAAGGGGAGAGCCTCCTTCTCAGCAGAGGATCGATTTTACCTGTCTCTCAGTTAGATGGTTGCTAGGGCATAGGAAACACCCACTATGTGCCAATAATGATTTTTCTACCGATTTGATGAGGTTTGGAATTTCTGTAATAAAGTAGGGCAATGTATTTTATTTTACAGTTATAAAGTTGAAAATGTATAAACCTATTAGGAGAAATTATTTTTTGGTAGATTTTCTCCAAAGGTAGGCACCAGCAATTCCTCCTAGCACTATGCACGAGTACTGCTCCTCTCATCAAGAGATGGAGTCTCTAGCGTCCTTCCTATTATTTGTTTTGTCCTTGTGACTTGTTTTGTCTCTGTATCAATTCTGGAACTAGGGTTTCAGAGACCTGATGGCTTCTACTTTTGCTGTTTTGAAAGCTAAGCACGATACAAGAAGCTGAATCTTGTTGGAAAGAGAAGACTAACTAGTCTCTAACCGTTCCATCCACCCTAGCGGGGGTACCAGAAATGGAATTGAGGCCAACTTAAGTGTCTGGCTACAGATAAATGTCTAGCTAAATACATTTGCATAAATTACCCCAATTGATACAAACCCTGGAGCTGAAAACTATCTCACTGATCTAAGGCAATTCAAAATATTATAAAAATTAATGTTCATTTTTTATACCACTAAGTTTTGCCAAAAAACTGACATAATTAGCCTATAGTGTCAGAATTTTCTGGGCATATTGACTAAATTAAATTAAAATTGGAAAGAGTAGAAGAAAAGCAGGGAACAAGCCTGGAATTCTGACCCTGGTAGATCTGAAGTTGAAATTTGCTTTTTTCTTAGTTTTTTTTTTTTTTTTTGGCAGGGGGTGAGAAATTCTGTGCAAGTTTCCTGAAAAGAGTGACTGACTTGACCTGTGTCAGACAGCATTTGATTTTCTGAGCCCTTTATAACACGATTCAGACCTTTCTAACTCTTATGGTTTGCTAGGGCATATTTATTGTCTTGTATTCAAATTGCCAAGTGGTATGAAAACTGCAAGAATAAAAGAACCTAACTTGTTTTGACTTGGCCAGCCTCCCACCTGAAATACTGTGGACAACTGATTGGACAGGAGTTCTAAATTTGTTGCCTACTCAACTCTCAAAGAAATTTAAATTTGAAAGATAAAAAGACTTTTGCCTTCACAGTACAAATAATCTATATGGTTCCAGTAAATACAGAAATTGGGGGAGAAATAAAAGTCTTAGATTCAGTTAAGCATTGTAACAATGCATGGAAAGATTTGGTAGGGTTCTAAAAAAATGGCAGTGATACAACCTGCAGGTATTTATACGGTCAAAGGCCTCTTTCTACATTAAGAATGCCCAGCCGCCATTTACTCTACCGTGGTAATACTGGAAAGGGTAAAAGCTAACATAGTGCTCTCAACATACGCTGTAATCATATTTTGTAGTAAGAGTGATGAGGCTAAGGACTTTAGGATGACACAATTATATTTGTGTTTTAGAAAGACCGTCCTGGATATCATGTAGACAATGGTCAGAGACAAGCCCAGGTGGAAGGAGGCCCTCAGCAGTGGTCTAAGGTAGGTGTGGGGGGTGAAGGAGGGAGGGAGACAGCACCTTCCTGGGATCCTCATTTCTGTATTTCCAAACAACATGGGCCTCTCACTTTTTATGTGTCTTAGCTCAAACATCACCTTATCAGACAGGCTGACGCTTGAGAATCCTGTAAAAGAGCTCATCTATTCCCCCCATCCTGTCTCTATACTATATGCCTTTTCTCTGCTTTGTTTTTTCATAGTATTTCCTTTCCTCTGTCATTTGTGTATTTTCTGTCTCTCCTCACAAGAAGGTAACCTGCTTCAGGACAGAAATTTGGAGTCCCCGTAGTGTCCCTGCATCCTTAAAGATTTCAAGCAACTTGCTACTCAAAGTATGATCTGTGGACCAGCAGCATAGTCATCACTGGAAAATGTATTAAAAATGCAGAATTCTAGGCCCCACTCCAGAACTACTAAATCAGTAGCTAATTCAGTTTAACAAAACCTCAAGTGATTCACATAAGCATTTAAGTCTATTGAATCACTGGCTTTGCACAGTGATTATTTAGATCATCAATAAATATCAAATATCAAATGACAGCAGGAAGTTGGAAGAGACAGGAAATTGCCCTGGGCTGAGCATGTAGACAGAGCTAAGGAAGATGTCAAGAATGGTAACTGAGTTTCTGGGTTTCTGGTTTCTACAGTTGGGAGGGTGATGGAACCACCCAAGAAAATAGAAAACATCAAGGAGACTAAAAGCTAGAAGAATGGAGATTCAACACTGGATATTTTGAATTTGAGTCTCCTATGAGCAGCCAAGAGATAATTGAATATATAATAGAAACTTGAAGTTCAAAGGGAGATCAAGATTAGATCCATAGATTTTCTACAGATATAGATTAGAATAATTTGGAGACACACTCTTTGTAGATTAGTCTCCCAATTATACCTTGGCCAGATGAAGATAAACTAGAGCATTTACAAAATCATTTCTATTAAACGTTAACACTTAAATTTTCCCAAATTGGATACATGTCATTATTTAGAAAGAGAGTAAACTTTCTGCTACTTATTACCTGACATGTTGAATATACTGCTTGTAATATTGGTCAATATTAGCTGATAATAATTAAATGTTGTAGGCATTGTTAACTACTTAATACTAAGATTTAGGGAGACCAATTTGCTTAAGGATATCTTTCTGAAGCTTGTGCCTTAGCTATGTATACACTACACTCTTGGCAGGTAGTCAGACTAAATATTTAGGGGACAATTCTTTCAGCTTCACCGAAGCATTTAACTTAATTGATTACACTTGGCTTTTACAGATAATGAGGACTCCCTGGTTGTAAATTGCTCAGATTACTATTCTCAGTGGATGATGATATAATTAAACAATAATTTGTTGCAGATGAAAACTATACACAAACAATGGGTGGTTTTCAATTGCTTGATATTAAAATAATTTAGAAAAATTACATAATGTCATCATAAGAAAGCAGCAGGTATAAGAGGCTACTGATAGTTTTGTGGTCAATATTTTTCAATATTAAATCAGCAAACTTTTTAAAAAGATAATGCCAGTTATTTCAAAGGCAAACATGTATATATTGGTTTCTGTGAGTACCATTTAGGGGTTCAATTTGCTAGGGTATATCAAACACAGCACATTTTTAAAATGCTTTTGCTTTAGTATTTACACTTCTAAAAACCTCTCCTAAATAAATACTTTAAAAATAGTATGAAATGTTCACTAGGAGGTAACATACTGACCAAATGATTCTTTGATTCCACCGCCCCATTTTTTTTTTTTTTTTTTGCAGTTTCCAGCCGGGGTCAGGTTTTGAACCTACCACCTCCGGCATATGGGGCCGGCACCCTACTCCTTGAGCCACAGGCACTGCCAACCCCATCTTTTTGTTATTTTGCCATTGTGAATTAGTAATAAAAGCCATTCTTTTAATTGTCTCTTCTGTCAGATGTATTTTGGAATCTTTGTTCTGGGCTTCCTTGCGTAGGGAGAGCAGGTTGAAATAAAGGTAAATATCCAGGCACTGGGGGAAAGCAGGCAACGAAACGCTATTGAAGTTGGATGTTAACTGACGTGATCTGTGAAAGCGAGGTCCTAGACCTCCAAGAGACTAAGAAAGGGACAGGAATAAGTGCAGTGTTTCTATGTTATGAAGAATCTCAGACTGAATTTGATAGGGAGAGATTGGAGGCCACTGTAGGAGCGTATCCCACCCCTCAGGCTTCCTAAGGCCTTGGGCTGGGCAGCTCTGATGCTCTGAGACCCAGGACCCATCCTTAGCTTCCTGAATTATTCATCTTCAGGGCTGTTATAAATTTTCAAGCAAGACCAGAATCTCCTACTGGTTAGAAATGTTGTGAAATCATCACTACCTGGATGCAGGGGTGGGTATATTTTGCATAAAGGGGAGCTTCCATTACCTAGTTTCATGCTTAACATCTTTAATCTACCTGTGTTAAACATATTTAATCAAATTCTCCTCAATATCATTTGCATATTCATTTAAAACCACAGAACTAGGATGTCAGGTTCTCTTGCAGTGGTGTCCAACCTGCCACCTGCAGGCTGCATGTGGACTATGTGAGGAGTTTTTACTTACCTGGGATGTGGATATCATGAAAATTATGCATAGACCTTACAGACCTTTTCTTTACTCTTTTTTTTTTTTTTTTTTTTTGAGGCAGAGCCTCAAGCTGTTCCCCTGGGTAGAGTGCTGTGGCATCACAGCTCACAGCAAGCTCCAACTCCTGGGCTCAAGCGAGTCTCCTGCCTCTGCCTCCCAAGTAGCTGGGACCACAGGCGCGCGCCGCAACACCTGGCTATTTTTGGGTTGCAGCAGCCTTGGTGGGCCTGGGGTTGGATTTGAACCCACCACCTTAGGTGTATGTGGCTGGAGCCTTAGCCACTTGAGCCACAGGCGCTGAGCCTTTACTTGTTTCTGATCATCAGCTTTCATTAATGTTCGTGCATTCAATGTGTGGCCCAAGACAATCTTTTTCCAAGGTGGTGCAGAAAAGGTTGGTGCACCTCTATCTGGGTTTATATAAAGGTACACAAATAAGACAAAAAGGATCAGAATAAGACCTACTTTTACATCCATATACTCACATATATATAAAGTGGCCACAAAATATTATTCTCACATGCTTAACTTGGTTTTTTCCAAGGCAGAGCCTGAGACAAGGGCTTGCAGACAGTTTATTTGGAAATGATTCCAGAGAATGTCAGTGAGTAGAACAGAGGAACAAAAGGCAATCGAGGGTGCCGGATGGAGTTGTTCCTCGCTCCTGATAGCTAGTAGGATTCTGAATTAATTTATGAATGTATCTGAAAACCGTTGGCCAGGAAATACAGTTCCTCCCATCCTCACTGGTAAGAATGGATGAGCCAGCGTTAACTATCTCATACTTCCACAACTTAGATTTGTGGTCTCCAAAGTAGGTTTTCTGAAGGACAGGAAGTGAGAGTTAAGCTACTTGAGCCTTTCAAACCTTGTGTGAATTTTGGCAATGGCTATACGAAAGGGTGGAACAGAAAAGTTCTAAAACCATCCCCAACATTGCTTCAACATTTGCCTTAGTCAGTTTTGGTCGGATTAATACAGCGCCACTAATTTGTTTTGTCTGATCTTCCTTTGCTACATAATTTTATTTCTCTTTTGTGATACCCACTTTCTGCTAATATCCCACAGGAACACTAAATGCTTCACAGCAGCGAAGTTTTCTCTTCTATACCCTAGGTGCTCTGGAGCCAGGAGGAGATAAAGAAGGCTTTCCCTTTGTTTCTCTTTCCGGCTTTCAGATTATTCTCCACCCCTTCCTCCCCAAATCTTCACAGCTAGCTATGTCATTGCTAATAACACGAACACCTCTGCTACCTCTATCAGAAACATCCAGCTTTTTAGTTGGTAATTCAACACTGCTTGTGCCTCCAAAGGACCAAAAATCTATCCATACCATTACATCTGCTTCTTCCTCATTTTCTTGTGTTCTCATTCCTCTCCTCACCCACCTGAACTTTCTCATCAAGTGTCCTAATCAGTCTCTGTATAATTCTTCTTCAATTATCTGTCCCTTCTCTCATGGTTGGATGCAATCACACAGATAAAGCCATTCTTCCTGTTCTGTGCATCCTCCTACACAGCGGGAAATCACAGACCAGGGGAGTGATCTCACTTCAAACTCATCAACACCAGCCCCACTTGGGCTGTTAACGCTGCTCAAGAATCAAAGATTTGGGGCAACACCTGTAGCTCAGTGGTTAGGGCACCAGCCACATACACCCCAGGCTGGAGGGTTCAATCCTGGCCTGGGCCAGCTAAAACAACAATGACAACTGCAACAACAAAAAATAGCTGGACATTGTGCCGGGTGCCTGTAGTCCCAGTTACTTGGGAGGCTAAGGCAAGAGAATCGCTTAAGCCTAAGAGTTTGAGGTTGCTGTAAGCTGTGACACCATAGCACTCTACCCAGGGCAACAGCTTGAGACTCTGTCTCAATAAATAAATAAATAAATATTAAAAAAAAAAGAATCAAATATTTCTCCAGTTGCACTCTCTTGCTTGGCTTAGAAATTATTTCATGCCATTTTCTCACTTCACAATGTTCTAATGCCTCCTTTCTTCATTCTGTGCTGACCACCTTGCCTCCTATTTTATTGAGAAGATAAAAGCAATTGAAAACTTGTTAGAAGTCGCATCATCCCTTTTACCCACCTTTCTGAATATTTTTCTACGTACCCTATCCTCCCTCCAATTTCAGTGAATGAACCTCTCTTCTTGTATTCTAGATTCTATTCCTTTTAACCTCTGAGACGTCTTGTGAACCGAATAGATACAGGTTTTCTAGGGCCTGAGCTGATAAATTTGTGGGACCCTCAATATAGGAAAAACACAAAATAATAAATATAAAACTAGGTACAAATGTGAATATTTGTTTAAGGTAAAATAAAGTAAAACATCATAAATTTCAAACATAAAAAGTTTAGAAATTGCTACAAGAATCTTTAAATTCAAAAAATTATATATATATATATATAGTATGTATGTATTTATATATGTATGTATGTATATATATATGTATGTATTTTTGTAGAGACAGAGTCTTACTTTATCGCCCTTGGTAGAGTGCTATGGCATCACAGCTCACAGCAACCCCCAACTCCTGGGCTTAGGTGATTCTCTTGCCTCAGTCTCCTGAGTAGCTGGGACTACAGGTACCCGCCACAATGCCCAGCTATTTTTTTGTTTTTGCAGTTTGGCCGGGGCTGGGTTTGAACCCTCCCCTTTCGGTATATGGGGCCAGCGCCCAACCTACTTAACCACAGGTGATGCCCCCCAAATAATATTTTTATTAGCATCATTGCATGTTTCTATAATGCTTTTTCCTCATATTTTTGTTGTGTACCTTTTTGATTTATTCTTCATACAGCAATATATTTTAGAATAATTTAAATACATTAAAGTGAATAGAAGAGTAATCCAGTCATTCTTTCACACTGTTGATCAAAACTTGAATTTATTATTAATGGCTTGAAGAAGTTTATTTGAACTTAAATATTGGTAATATCACTTATATTTTAAGGATGATTGTCAAATTGGGACAATCTATTATTTTTTTAACATATGAAAGCAATGATGTATGTGGCACCTTTTTTAGGATGAATTTGAGAACTTGTTTGCGAGAAGTCATATGATAATATGAAGAATTTTCCAAACACTAACTTCTGATTCCATATCTTGTAATTATAAGAGTTCACTCTTTTGAGTGACAAACTTTAAATACCTATAATCTTTGAGTGGACGACAATAACAAGTTTGTTATTAATATTTTTAATATTAATATTTTTGTTTGTATTAATATTAAAAATAGAATGTTCCTTTATTAATATCATTGTCAAGAAATTTTAAATGTTTTTCAATGTGTTAATATGACTTATTTCTTTTTATCAACTTGACTTTCAAATGATTCTTCTATTTATTCCTTCTATTAGAAAATGCATATTTTATTATTGAATTATTTATTTTGATATGACTAAAAATATTAAAGGACTTAGGTTTTTCAAGGTCAGAAATAACATTTATTACCCTACATGAAGAACATATGAAATGACTTTCGTACATAGTATAATCATGATTTTATATATTGTATTATCATGCATAACTCAGACAGAAGAATACTTTTCTAACTAGTTATCAATGAAAAGCAAATCTTCCATCCAAAATTTTATACATGCAAAGTCTAAAAATTAAGTTTTTTACTTCATTCCAGGAAAAGTGCTACATGCCTCATTGCTGAGTATTACTGTGTTCACACTTGAAGTACTCCCTTTGGTAAGGTATGTACCAATGTCAGCACCTAGTCTACCCTTTATAGCAATTTTAGACCTATTTTTTCTGCAATGAAATTATAGCTGTTGTTGTATGAGGCTTGGCAATTAAATTCATGAACTTACTACCAAGTGCTTACATTGACAGCACTGTACAAACAACTCAGTAAGTTTTCATAACCTTGGTATATGAGTTGACATCAACATCACATGTTGACATGTGGTGGTGTCTCACTGAGGGATGTTTCTTATTGTTTTTATGGGTTTTTGTATGTTGTATGATGACAGCTCTGATGGTCATCCCAGAAAAAAAGTTTCAAAATTTCTTTGAAGTCTGGAATAGGTACTGGTGTCAGTGTATAGATTCCCCCAAAGGAGTAATTTGAAGGTGACTGTAATGATATTCAGCAATGAAGTATGTAGCACTTTTTTTAGGATGAATTTGAGAACTTGTTTATGAGAAGTCATATGATAATATGAAGAATTTTCCAAACACTAACTTCTGATTCCACATCTTGTAAACTTTTTACTTATCCACTACTAACATAATTAAGGTTCTGGGAATTGTACATCATTTTCTTATTGAGATATGACCTCTGATCCTGTGCCCCCATGTCAGGTAAGTCAGTACTGTGATAGAGCAGCAGATAGAAATTCGGGATGCCGTTCTACATTAGAACATGCAGGAGTGACTAAAAACTACAGAAAACATCTTGCTAAACACAAACCGTCCCACAGTTATATTCCCCCCTACTCCAATACCCAAAGATATCTGGCCACTCTGATACCACCTAACATGGATGGATGGAAAGTTGAAGTGGGTAGCAATATGGTCTCAACCACTTGTGTTTACAATATCTTGCATCTGAAAATTTTACAAAAAACAAATCAATGACTTTGACTTTGGTGTATTTCTAAAGCACCTTTCAGAGCCTTGGAAGTATTCTGTGAAAGTGAAGGCCCCTGAAGCTTAAACTTCATTAGCCTAGTAGTATATCTATTGGTAAGCCTGTATTTACCAACAATTATGTCTTCTTTCCTCTTCCTCCAAACTATTTCCCTACCTTAGGTTTTTCTCATCAGCAAGCAAACATTCTCTTATATATTCCATGAAAAAAAGTCTTAACACTTCTTTGCCCTACAACTACTGCCACATTCATTTACTTTCCTTTACAATAAAATTATTGTAAATAATAATAATAAGTTTGTTGGACAAACTTATTCTATCTTATTCCTCCCATACCCTCCTATTCAAATCACTTTATACTTCCTTAAACGTTAACTTTCCATTGAAACTATTCTTGTCAAAGTCACCAATGAATCAACCTCAAAACCCTACATTTGCTCACTTTTACCTGTAACTTCTAAAACTTTTTCATCTCAATTTATGGTGCCTTCATGCTTTTAGTTACTCAGGATAAAATACTTGAGTTATCTCTGATTCCCCTTTACTCCACAAAATTTTTAGAAAATTCTGTAGGCTCTATTTTCTAGTACCTTCACTGCTATGATTCTGATCTAGGTTATCATCCTCTCTCACATAGCTCTAATGCTACAGCTTCCTAACTGGTAGAGCCCTCTTCATTCCATTTTCAACAGGGATGCTAAGAGGGTCTCTCCTAAACTACAAACCAGGCCCATCCACTGCTGATAGCACATCAATGGCTTTCAATTTTACTCAGAATGAACATGAAATCCTTACAATGGATCAAAAAGCTCTTTTTAATCTGTCCATAAACTCACTACCCTCATGATCGCTAGTCCTCCTTTGCCCACTCTAGCTTCCTGGAACATCCAAGGCAGCCTCACAGGCAGGACGATCCTTCTATCTGCAGTGCTCTTGCTGGGGATAACCACACTGCTGAACCCTTCTCTCTTCCAGTCTTTATTTAAGTTCCACCTTCTGAGTATGCTTCCCTGATCATTCTATTTAAAGTTTTCACCCTCTCCACCTTTTCTGCAGACCTCTTTTTGCTTTATTTTTCCCGTGAGCACTTATTCCTACTAATATGCATGAATCATAATTATTTTATTGTCTGTCAATCTCATTGACTCCATTCACTTAAAACAAAAGCTTCAAGAAGTAAGAGATTTAGTTTATGTCTGTATTTCTAGAACAGAGAATATTGCTCAGCACACGGAAGGTACTCAGTGAAAATATATTTGTTGCTACATGAAGGAACAAATGAATGACTAAAACTTTCCTTTTGCTTACCTTTTGGTATATCTTTCATAATTAACATATAATTGGAATATTTTTTAATTCATTTTTCCCTTTACTGATTTGGAAATTATATATCTCATTCTTAGAAGCATAGCCACTCTATTCATAGTTTAATTTGGTAATCTAATCAACTGATCTTTTTTATAACTAACAAAAGCGGCATTGAGCTTGTCTATTTACCACATTGTCTTTTGTCAATCTGCAAAGTTCGGAGGTACAAAGACAAATTTTTTAAGTGAAACTTTTATAACTAAACATTACCATAAACTCAAGCACATCTCAGCACAAATGATATCTTGGAAGGTGAAGCCCCCTAATTATAATGAGACCATTATTACCCTTGGATAATCTGATGGTTATGCAGAATCACTTCAGGAACTTTTAAACAAACTCTGATGCCTGAGCTCCATTCCAACCTTATTAAATATTTTTTTTCTTATTAAATATTAAACCTTGGGTTGGGGACAGCAAATGTGTCAGGTGATTCCAATATACAGACCTATGTGTCACTGCATTAGATAATTGACACAGGTGAACTCAGACCACTCAGTATTTTGTATTACACATGCAAAAGGTGCCAAAGAAATGTATACAAATTTTAAAAGTCTTATTGGAAGTAAAATCAATCATTCTCCAAAAGTGTACAAATTGCATGTAAAATAGGTATGTGAAGCATGTCTAGGTACATTTGACCAGTAATAGTACCTTCAATTCAACTTCAAAAAATAATACATAGATAACATCTCTTAAAATGTGTGTATATTTTTGGCACATGTATATAGATATTTTTTCTATTAAATCATAGCTGTGTACATTAATACAGTCATGGGGTACAATGTGCTGGCTTTGTATACAATTTGAAATATTTTCATCAAACTGGTTAACATAGCTTTCATGGCATTATTGTGTTAAGACATTTATATTCTACATTTAATAAGAAGTTTAGATAAATACAATTATCTAACTAGATAAAATTTCACAGAATTTTTATTTTCTGCAAAGTATTCCTTCTCATTACTTGAAATCCCCGCACATTAAAAATTGTTTTGGATTGAAAAATATTTTATAGCATAGATATCATATATATAACGTATATATGATATAAAATATATATATATATATATATATTTGAAGCAGTGGTATGTTGACATTTAAACAATGATTTTCTATGGGGGAGAAGTCTGATTTGTGGCATTTGCCAATTTTCCTGGTGCAAATTCTTCTACTATGATACACTTCAAGCTACCATCTAGCCATCACTCAAAATGAATATGTGTACAATTAACATTCATGATCCTGTGAGCCTTCTCCAAGACACTGTTTAATGTAAGGTTTCCAGTCCCTTTATAGAATAATAGATCCATCCCCTCATTTCACAAATGAACTTTAAAAAGTTGAACTCATAGAAGTAAAATACAGAAGTACTAGATGCTAGAAAAGGTTAGGGAAGAGGGGAATGGGGAGATATTTATTAAAAGATACAAAATCAGAGGAAGATAGGAGAAATAAGTTCTACTATTTTAAACCACTGTAGGATGATTATAGTTAACAATAACAAATTGTTTCAAATAGCTAGAAGAAGGATATTCAATGTTCCCAGCACAAAGAGATGTTAAATGTTTTGAGTTGATTGATATGCTAATTACTCCAATCTGATCACTATAATTATATGTATTAAAAATCACTAGGTACTCCAGAAATGTGTACAATTATTACATGTCAGTTAAAAATGAAAGAAAAGGAAATTAATAATAAATACATTTAAAAACATTTAAAATGTGAGTGTGGTCCTCGAATGGAGCTACATGGTGACTTTAGACTGGAGACCTTATGAAGATGCATCAAAACAGCTGATGTTTCCATGTGATTAACTCCTCAGTGTTCGGGGTTTGGCCACAGCCAGAGTTTCTCTTAGCTGCATTCCTGCATTATTGTTCACTTCTTTCTAGACTGTAATATTTTTTTATGATGCTCTTTATAAGACAATGTGTAGCAATCCCTAATAATCTATGGCTGCCATCTGTTTTCTCCATAAATTCCTAGAACATTCATGTGCCCTGAACATTCATAAAATTTGCATTTTAACATCCACTGTGACCCTTTTTCTAGGAATTTTTGATGTCCCTCTAGTACTATTTTTTGTACTTGCTTTGCCAGCCATTTCAGTTCATGAGATTTCTCCAGAATGTAACAAAAGCCAGAGACTAAATTAAAGTAAAAAAGAGTTCATAAAAAGCAACTCAATTCAGAAAGTCCACAAGGGCGCTCTTTCTCTGGGCTGAGAACATAGCCCATCAGGCAATGAGGAGCGTACTTACTAACTGTAATCTTCAGCACAATTCTGTACTATCTTGGAGAGTAACTAAACTTCAATGAATTAATGCTTTTCTACAGCAATAATAAACAAGTTTAACCAAAAACCCTCTGTGGTTTGACTTCAACCTGTCTTTACAAGCTTTTTTCTTTTCTTTAGGCCTTTGGTAATGTATTGCCAACAGTAGTATAAGGGTAACAAGCAGCTTTTTTGAAGAATAACAGTCCCTTTTTAGTGTACTGTTGATATTTGCCAATTTCTATAGTTTGAATACTTTAACAACGGCTGATTGCAAGCACGCTCCTTTAGAAAGAGATTTTCATAATTAGCTCTGATGATTCTATCCAAGTTGGCCTCAAACACCCTTGGGTGTACCGAAATCAATTTGGAGTTTTGTTCAACTATTTATGAGTTATGTAATTGAGATAAAATTATTAAATCTTCCTGCTTATTTTCTCACCTATCAAATGAAACTTAACATGTTGGGAATTTAAACAATAGTGACACTACATGTGTAACGCAAAGCAGTGTACATATTAGCAAATAGTAGACATTCGCTGAAAAATACGTATTTTATTGTTATGACATGTACCTACATCCCTGTTTGAATCTTCTCAGATCAACATACCAAAATGCCACAGCCTGGGTGGATTAAACAACAATATTTATTTTTTCACAGTCAAGAGGCTAGAAGTCCTGATCAAGGGCTGACATGATTGGTTTCTGGTGAGGCTGCATCTCTGGGTTGCAGACAGCAACTTTCTTATTGTGGCCTCACATCGGCTTTCTCTGTGTGTTCATGGAGAAACATATCTGGGGTTTCTTTTGTGTTTTATAAGGACCGCAGGCCTCTTGGATTGAGGTCCCAATCAAATGACCTTATTTAACCTTAATTATCTCTTAAAGGCCTTGAAGGCCGCCAAATACAGTCACCTTGTGAGTTAGGGCTTCCACTTACAAATTTGGGGGAAACATAATTTAGTCCGCGATGATCCCTGCACATTCTCTCGGTTCCCTAAGTACCTGCTATTTCCCAAGCACGCCGTACTTTCTTTGCTTTTCTTGTTGTCTTCTTACGTACATGTCACATTGATAGACAAGCTCAGATCATCAAATCCCAATTTATCAAATCCCACTTTCTTCCGTTCACCAAAAATACCTCCCTGATCATTTCAACAAAAATAATCTCTCTCACTTCTACTTTTTCTTTGATACTCAAAAAACCTTTGTCCTGTGATGCTTATCTTTCCCTGACAAGTGTTATGTTGTATTTCTTCAACTCCAACATGCAGATTTTTGTTTACATTAATATCTCTGAGATGTTTTATTATAATCTTAAACCAGAATAAAGATGAGGAATGTCTTATCAATTAAGATGCTTTAATCACATCACATCACATCACTGACCAGTCTTGATAATATGATGTAGGAATATTTCTTCAATTGCTCATTTTGGAAATGCTTTCTTATATACCATGATATGTACTTATAAAATTAAAGTAAAATTATGTATGTCTATTAATATGTATTATTCTTTACATGTGAAAAATCCATTCTGTGTTCCTTTATTCAGTAAAAATTTGTTATTTAGTACATATTTAGGTTCATCTTACAAATCAGGTCCTTGCTGATACAGACAAATCTAAAATTGGGAGAAATGAGTAATGTTACAATGTTACAGATTTTAATTGAAAGTTAAAAAGCCTAATTCAAGGCTTGGCGCCTATAGCTCAACCGGCTAAGGCGCCAGCCACGTACACCTAAGGTGGCGGGTTTGAATCCCCAGCCCAGACCCGCCAAACAACAATGACGGCTGCAACCAAAAAATAGCCGGGCGTTGTGGCGGGCGCCTGTGGTCCCAGCTACTTGGGAGGCGGAGGCAGGAGACTCGCTTGAGCCCAGGAGTTGGAGGTTGCTGTGAGCTGTAATGCCACGGCACTCTACCCAGGGGGACAGCTTGAGGCTCTGTCTCAAAAAAAAAAAAAAAAAGCCTAATTCAATAAGCTAAAGAAGAAAATTTATATTAATAATATCATATTAAAAGTGGCAAAATCATGACTCATGCAAGTACAAAATGAACATGTGTCCACGGGGGTATAATGTTGAACTAAATCTGGTTAATGTTCTATAGGGCATAAGTCTCACATAAATCATTGAGATGTGTTTTGTTCCTCCTAAAAGAATGTTTTTTCATTGGTACTGGAAAAAATATTTACCTGTTAACCTCTTTTCTTAGTGGTAAAATAGGTAGTTAATACACTATTAAACACAAAAGTCCACTGAATGAACTTCCACTAATCTCCTTTGCCTATTTCTAAGGTTGGGGTAATTTTTCTGACACTTGTTTGGCTTCATGAAGAATTCAAGAGCTATCATCAATAGTTCAGAGGTTGCAAGTAAATGGTTGCTAACATTAGAGAGAAATATTTACATAGATGCTCGGAAAAAGAAAGCAGTCCTTGTACTCCCTTTACAATCCTTGTAGAGAGTATCAGTAGACAATTATGAAAACATATTTACAGACTCCCTCAAAGACAAACATTTCTAACTGTCTTGTAGAGTTACTGCTCACAGTGTGGCAGAGGGACTGTCCTCAGGAGTGGAACAGTGTCCTAACCAGAGGAAAATGAAGAACACAAAGTCAGTCTTCATTTCAAAATTTAACTGAAATTATTTTCCATGACAAATTTAAATGTAGGGTTAACAGAATTATAAGAACTCTAGAGCAGAGTTTTCAAATTATCTGGGATGAGGGACCAGCTTCATCTACTTTTTTGAGTGTGTGCGCTACCAGCCAGTACACATCCTGGTGTGTGTGACTAGCTGTCCTGCTGATGCCATATGCAACTCCCCAGGTGACTTCGCCAGCACGTAAACAACTCTATATCTCACTCATCTGTGTGAATGTAATGCTAAAGTACTTGAATATCACTGTCAGCAATTAAAGAATGCTGTAGAATTTTCCAAATGCTTATCAATTTCTATACTTATCATGGCCTTGTGACCTGGCACTGGCCCGTGAACCACATTTTGAATAGCACTGTTCTACCCTGGGAAAATAACATGAAATAGACCTAACATCTCAGAATGTTTTCTTAGTATTTTGCTTAATTACTTTATCTGGCCATTTTTTTAATGTTGATTGTCACCTCAGAAACATTGCTGCCTCCTTTTATAATGGAATGGTCAATGTAGCCAATGCGTGAAGCTTATCCAAGAAAATAAAACCATGGATATAAGTTTTCTGAAGTAAAGAATAACAAACTTTACCTTGGATTTTTTGTTTATTGAATAAAAAATAGGGATTTCTAAGTTACAGACAGCCTCTGACTTAATGGTTTGATTTAGACTTTATTGACATTATCATAGTGCAGAAGTGATATGCACTCAGTAAACACTTTACTTCAAGTTACCTATACAACCACTGTGCTTTGCACTTTCAATATAGTATTCAATAAATTGCATAAGGTATTCAATTTTTGATTATAAAATGGTTTTGTGTCACACAATTTTTTCCAACTATTTTTTCCACACAACTAATGTGTTTTGAGCATATGAAAGTTAGGCTGAGATAAACAGTGATATTCAGTAGGTCAGATGTATGAAAATACATATTTTTGACTTGTAATATTTTCAACTTAACATTGGGTATATCAGGACAGAACTCCATTGTAAAAAGAAGAGTATCTATAGTTGAGATCAAGTTTCAAACACCACAAACTTTATAAGTTCTTTACCTTTGCCAGTTAGTTATCAGACCTTTATAATCTTAAATATTCATCAAACTGACATACTGACATATGGCTTATAATAAGGAAAAAAAACATTTAAGCTACAAAATATTTGTATTTGATGCCTTTAGAAAGTAAATAAAAGTGTAAATTTCTTCAAATCCAAGCATTCGCTTTTGCTGATCTTGGACACTTCAATTACTCTCCTCTAGGGGCACTGACCTTCAACAGTTACTGCAAAAAGAAAGGAAGTCCTTGTTCAATTTTTTGAACCTGTGTAATTATCCCTAGTGTCACTTTTTATAAGAAAAGAAAATATGTGTCTTATTGTTAAGTCAAAATTATAGGATACAAATCACACATACTATATGTATTCATAAAATGATCTGGAGAAAAAAATCAAAATAAATTTACAAAGTATCAACAATGACTTACATGGTAAGGGGATTGGCAGTCTCTGAAGAGTATGTTGGACCACCCCATCCATAACTTCTTCTTTGAAAACTACCTGTTACTCACAGAGGCTGTTGAAGATCTAAAAGTCTTAGATGTATCTGCTAATTGGCATGTGATTCAAGAGAAGCCAATTAAATCTTCTGTCATTGGGAATTGGTAACTGGGTCAGTATACTATTTGCATGTACAAATAGTAAAGGAGCAAGAACAAATTACAGAGAGAGGAAATAAAGCTGACTAACAGAAAAGGGAGAGGAGAGCCCTATAGCTCCTGACTTTTCCCTTGAAAGCTTCCTCTGCCCTTTCTAGCGGGAGGTTTCATAGAACTCCCTGCCTCTGATTAACCAGTGGCCTTTCTCTTTAGTAGGGGTATGTTTCTCATCATCGAACAATTCACAGAAAGGATAATTGATATTTGTATTTTTATTATTTTTTAAATTTTCCATATTTTTACGTGACTTGTAATATATAATCAAGAAAAAGACATTTTCATTTAAAAATCTGTAATAATGTGAAAATAAATAAAATACGGCCTGATAGTCAAAGTGAAAATATTTGTATACAGATTTACCATACATTTAAGTTGCAAAATATATGAGGTGGCTTAGAGTAATACATATAGCATAGGTAAAATTAATTTCAGAAAATGAAAATTAAACCAATTATAGAGATGATGGATATTATACCAAGAAACTGGGATAAGAAAATCATATCAACTGAATATAAAATTTGAATGTGAGTTTTCTAGTAGCCATGGGGAAAATTGAATGATTTTCCAGCCATTGTCTTATTGAAGGAAGCATTCTTAGTGTGTAGAAAAGATGCATTTTCCCCTGAATCGAGCCTGAACTGAGCTTCTTCAATATACATTGTTACAGAATTGTGGAATGTGGACATTAGAAATGCCAAAAACATAGTGTCATCTAAGACTTTAATTTGCCCCCTAGAAATGTGTGACATGGCAAGGTAAAGCAATATGCCTTGGGTCAGACAGAAATAAGAGCATTTTGGTCAATGATGCAGAAACATTTTCTTACACGATTACTTCTTTACATTAAATTATTTAAATGACCATTTTGAGGAGTCATTTCCAGAGTAATACATGTGAATAGTCTTGGGAGATAGCTCTGCAATTATATGAATGTAAAGCTATAAAAATCAAAGGGATGATTGTCTGGCATGTATTTTATGTTTCTCAAAAATAAACTGAGTTTCTAACTTTATCTGGAATTAATGTCTCCTACTACTATCACATAAGGCCATTAACCCTGCAAACAGTATCTGGAGTTTAAGTATTTTGAGTTATTGATTCAAGTGAGAGTCATGGGCTCCGAACGGCAGAGGTACAGGTAGCAAAGTAATAACTATATTATTTTTTTTAAGTTAAGGAACCATATTTGTATTCTTGCCCAACTTCAGAGGATTTCCATTTAACATCTTTGAGAAAATGGTGCATATGCAAAGAAAAATTTCAAAACTCAGTGAGTTAAAATGTGGACGTAGAAAGTGAATCCATCCTATGTAAGCACTGGGACTAAAATGCATCAAGGTGAACCCAGGAGAAGCACTTTTGGTTTATTTGTTTGTAAGATGTAAAATCCAAAACTGGTAGAAAATTTCTGGGAAATAATATTGTGCAGTAAAAAGTGTGCCACAGTTATCTTCTTTTACTTTTTTTTTCCCCTTTAGTAGAACATAAGCTTCCTTTGAGTGGCCATAGTTCTGAATTTTCGAGAGTGTTAAGGAAAAGCAACACTTTCACTCCTGCGACATACATGTTACCTTTCTACTGTTGCCAAAACCAAGGTCATGGAGGTGATTTGGCCAAAAGCCCAGTGTAATCAAAACCACTGCAGGTAAAGTGAAAAGTTTAATTATAACTCTCATTTTCCAAATGACTTCTTCACTAAATGGTTGATCAAACAGGGATACAGGCTGCCAGGGTGATTGTGGTTGCTGTGTGGACAAATGAAGAAAATTAAAGAAATGGGTCTCCTCATGTAATTCTTGGCTGAATGAGAATTCCTTCTTGAGCGAATATATAATAAGGGAGTGAAAATGAAGGTTGAACATGAAACCAGGGGAGGACAGACACTGATAGACTATAGACACGGTTTCCACTGACAGTATCACATTAATGGTAAATAGATGGTGAGAAGAAACAAAGAAGATTTTAATAGGCAGGTTGAATGCCAAGAAAATTGTTGCAACAATCAATAAAGCATGATATGATATTACAATTCTTTCAAAAAAGACAGAGGAGTTGCCACAAGTCAATATGGGGATCTAGCTGGTAAAAATTCTACAAGAGTTTAGAGAGTGAGAACCTGAGTTGGGAAATGAAAAGCGAACAAAATTCTACTTGTATTTATTTATAAAATCTGAAAATAGTTAAAATATTAATGCATATATACATATATATTCACACACACACACACATATATCTCCCAAGGTCCAACAACAATTCTTATAATAATTGATCTATTCCATATGCATAAGATGAACATATACATATACATCCAGATGAACATATGTATATATCTGCTATTAAAATCTGTAAGTAGGTGGACAGCGCCCGTGGCTCAGTGAGTAGGGTGCCAGCCCCATATAGTGAGGATGGCGGGTTCAAACCCTGCCCTGGCCAAACTGCAACAAAAAATAGCTGAGCATTGTGGCCAGCGCCTGTGGTCCCACATACTCAGGAGGCTGAGGCAAGAGAATCACCTAAGCCCAAGAGCTGGAGGTTGCTGTGAGCTGTCATGCCACAGCACTCTACCAAGGGCAACAAAGTGAAACTCTGTCTCTAAAAAAAAAAAAAAAACAAACAAACAGAAAAGAAAATCTGTAAGTAGGTATATCTATATATACACATAGAGATATCTAAGTTGCCACCCATATCATGTATCTTTTTAAAAGTAATGTATCACATGTACTCATTCTAAGTGATAAAGCAGATTGCAGGCGGACATGTAACAAGATGTGCACCTCTACCTGTATATGCACAAATGTATGTAAAGAGATTTGTAAAAATAGATGTACATACATGTTGCTGTGTCTGTAGGGAAGGACACACGACTCTCATCAGTTATCTTGACAGCTGGGATCGGAAGGATAAAAGAAAGCACGTTTTTGTTTCCTCACACGTTTAAAAGTGCTAATGGGGAGGCAGTGCCTGTGGCTCAAAGGAGTAGGGCACCAGCCCATATGCCGGAGGTGGCAGGTTCAAGCCCAGTCCTGGCCAAAAACTGCAAAAAAAAAAAAAAAAAGTGCTAATGGAGGCCAGGTGTGGTGGTTCACGCTTGTAATCCTAGCACTCTGGGAGGCCTAGGTGGAGGGACAACCTGAGCTCAGGATTTGAGAAAGAGCAAGACCCTGTCTCTAAAAATAGCTGGTGTCATGGCAGGGGCCTGTCATCTCAGCTACTCAAGAGGTTGAAGCAAGAGGATCACTTGAGTCCAAGAGTTTGAGATTGCCTTGAGCTATGATGCCATGGGGACTCTACCAAAGGAGACAAAGTGAGACTCTGGGTCTCAACATAAGTAAGTAAATAAATAAATAAATAAAATGCTAATTTCATGGTTATATATGGGGATAAATATTTATTTTACATAAATGTGTTTATTTTTCCAATTTAAAAAATTTTATTCTGGGTTATATGTTTCTCTGTCCATGAACTAACAGATTGCATAATTCTAAGGATTACTAAAATGATATTTTGAGACAAACATGTAACAGATCTTCCTCAGAAGAAAGGAAGGCTGTGTATTTAGCATGTGTATATTACTTTTGCGTTTTATAATTAAACAAAAGCATGGCAGAAAAGGGTACAAGTTTGAGAAATATTACTGAATTCACATAGGCTCTAATCTGTTAAAAAAGACTAATACTGGTTAAAAACATGAAAAATGAAAAAAGGAATGAAAACCAAATTCCTAAGACCAAAATTTTTTAAAATGGTAGAAAACTTAATATCTGAAGGGAAAATATTTTAAGACCTTCTCTAAGTTGTTGTAATATTTGAGAAAAAACAAATCAATGACCATCCATGAATCCTCCATAAGAGTTCTCTACCAAAGGAACTGGAAAAAAATATATTCAGGGAAAATTGCTATTGCACTCCCGTTCCGGCCTCCCCACCTTAACTTTCCTTTCTCCTTCTTTCTTCTATTTAACTCAGGGCTTTGGATAACTATGCTTTATTCCTTCAACTCCAGATAGATTTTGTATTTTTACTGCTTTCATCATTATGCTTCTAGCATATTATCCTAAGGGAAGCATCTAAAAATGGAAAAACCAATACCACACCTACTCACTATTAAATGGGAACTAGCCAGCCCTCATGTAAATGGATGGAAATAAATCTCAGTGGAAATCAATCAGATGGGAGGATTGAGGAAGGGATGGGTAAAATCCTATCTGGTACAATGAACATTCCTCTTTATCCTATGTGCTACACTGATGTTTTTTTGTTCCCCTATGTATACTAACTCAACCCAAGTGAATTTTTACTCCAAAGAATATTGCCCAGCCTGCAATGTTGCCACACTCCCAGTGCATCCAATTCTCAGCCATTATTCATGATCCATGAATGTCAAGACTCATTTTCTCCAATGAGGTGCCATTCTGACCTCTCTCTTTTGAACCACAAACCATAATTGTCTACATGGTATATGTACTTTTGTCCTATTGTTCAATATTTTGTTTGTATATATGGTCTGTTTAAGCAAATTGATATTTCTTCTGGAGCAATATTTCCCAAATCAAGTTCTATTAGTAGAGCATGAATTCAATAGAGAGGACTATGACCAATATCAAAAGCAAATGAAATAAATAGAAATAGAAATTTAAAAGGAGAATCAGATTAGAAAATGTCAGATTGTAATACATCTAGTAAGTTTGAGTATTTTTTGATAAAATTAAAGTTGCATTTGTGTGTGTGTAAGCGAGTATATGGGTATGTGGATGGCCGCACAGGTACGTATGGCTAATACATGAATGATGGAACATGGCATTATTATGGCCCTGAGTCCTTCCAGTCTGATCCACACAGAGGCCTAGAAGAAGAAACCAAAGTTCCGTAAGTAGTGACTTGAGAGAGTGATGCAATAGATAATCAAATATTCATATTACATCAGAACTGGAAAAAAAAATCTACAGTTTGGGAAACATGGACCAGAAGGTTTTACATAAAAACGGTGTAAAACAGTTGAGTGTCAAATGAGTAGCAAGAAGAGTGGTAGCAAAAAAAAGAGTGGTCATAAGAAAAGTTATGAAATAAGTATTTATAGTACTGAATTAGTAGAATTAGTTGGATTGATGGCAAATTGTCACATTGCAGTAATCCAGCTAGCACTCTTATTGAGATTCACTTTACCCTTATGGCTATATTATTCACCACATTTTAAAGTTTACATTATTAGTTGCAAATAATTATTTAAAATTATATTACTGTTTTTATTATTTATAAGTACTCATTTACTAAATTTCCAAACAAAACTGAGTTTATTTTATGGATATAGAGCACAATACTTGGTTTAAATTTTATTTTCATTAAGGGTTGTTAATAAAAAGCCATGAAATTAAGCCAAAAGAACGCTACAAAATAGAAATAAACAAATATGCTTGATGTTTGGCATTCAGGAAGTCACTGTATACGAATCAGGAATCATTTCTCTTGTGCCACTTAACTTCATCTTGTATCAGTACTTCCATCGGTTTTGACTTCTGCTTTTGTTGTCCTCCCTGAATTTTTTGTAGAAAAAAAATTCATCCCTTTTTTTCACTCACGTCGCTTTCAAGACTTTGCTCAGGTGTTTCTTCTTTCAGAAAGTCCTCTTTGCCCAGTTCATCAGATTAATGAGCCTCTTCTGTGCGTTCCTCTTCCGTCACACTGATCATATTGTATTGATGATACATGTACGTAACTCCATTCGTAGACAAAAATTCCTCTAAGCAGGCGGAAATAAATAACCCCAGACACAAAATACATGATTAGCATGATCGTTGACGAATTTAGGTGTGCAGATCAACACTTTGGCCACTAGATGTCACTGTTAATCATCCTATGCTCTCGAATAGGTCCACAAAGCCTTACTGCAGTTTTCAAATCCTAAAGCTCAGAAAACCACGAATTACCCTCAATTATTTTGGAAGGGCAAATCCAGACCTATGCTGAATTTATTTTGTGGAAAAGTCTGAACTAATTTGATGGTAGATAATTTATAGTTTTCTTTCTCCATGTAACATGAACATTAATTAAGATTGCTGCCCCCAAACCACAAGCAGGGTTATGCAATATTTAAAAAATACTTCCCATTGTTAGACAGATATATAGGTGATCTTTCCGTTCACCCTCATACAGCTATCATTTAATAAAAAAGAAAAAAATGCTTCACATTGCAGGTCTCAGATACAACTGGTTACAATTTTTGAAAAACATTTGGTGCAAGAATTTTTGATAATAATTCTCGTCCTGCATCAGAAATCCCTCTGTCATTTTCCAGGAACTATGATAATGACAACGATACCAAAAATAACTCATTAAATTATAATTTATGCATCTGCGATAACTCTAATCTTACTCATATTTGCACCTAATTATGCATCTAATTATATTACCATAAACCTTATTCTTTTAACTTCCATAGGATAAGTCAATTAAAAGAATTAAATTTTGAGAACATATGAACACTTAAAAAATGTAATCTATGTATAAAGATACTTCTTTAGTTTCCTTGATTTTGTAGTTAGGTTTTCAGGTTCTACTACAACTAATAGTTGTTTTTTTTTTTTTTTTTAAGTTCTCTGTCATGATACATTTAACTCGTGTCAATGAGCTGGTCTATACACATACATTTTTATATTATATGATCTTATAATTATAGAAATAACTTAGTTGGTGTTCATCAGCATCCCAGTTTAAAATACTTTGAAAAACAAGAGAAAAAGATATAATTTTTTAAAATGTTAATCCCATTCTTTTCTTCTCCAAATTACAGGAATTTATTTTGAAATACAAAAATTAAGAATACTGAAGCTAAACTTTCAAATTTCCTCCCAAGAAAGGTGATCACCAGATACCAATTTTAAGTTGTAGCATTGCTTTTTCATGTTATCTTTAGTTGTTCTGAAACTTGCTGCCTTATTTTTTGGTCTACGTAAGGTAACAGGAATATCATTTGGGTATGAATAAGAATATTCAGGTCCTACTCCCAGATAACTTGCACAATAGTTTAACAATATACTGTCTCCTGTAACCCCTCTGGTTTCTATAAAATGAGGTCATGAAATATAGATATTTCTGTGCATATCCATATCACATCCTCATAATGATTAAAAGAGACTTCAAAAATTGTATTGATTGATTGATTGATTTGCTTCCTGCTTAACTGTAATGTGTAACTAGCTTGCTGAAGGAATTTGTGGTAGTTTTTCTTACTGTGAGGCTACACTTGTCAGCTGGCTGGACCCCGGTATTTTAATAACAGTCCTAAACATCTCCCTGCCCTCTGTGGCCTGAGTTCATCCAACTTACATCCTATGTCTTCCTTACTAAAAACCTTAGCATGGTTGTTTTGCTCCCTAGCCAAGGAAAATATCAAAACAGACTTCACAGGTATAAGCTGGGGACAATTGAAAGAAAGTATGTCACTATGATTAAGAGCGCAGACACTCAAGCTAAAAAGTTTTCAACTCTGCCTTTATTGGCCTTGGGAAGATTACTTAACTTCTCTGTGCAGTTTCCTGATGTACAAAATAGGCGTAATAAAAATGCATTCCCAATAAATGATGTAATACATCTAAAGCACTTACAACTATGCCTGGCCCATAATAAGTGCTCTGAATATGTGCTCTATGGTTTTATCATAATTTGAGACATAGCGTAATGGTTATAAAAATATGAGCTCTGAAACTGTATGGTCTGTCCTGAAATCCTGGCTACATCACTCTAGCTATATGCCCTTCAGTGAAATCACTTAAACTTTTTCTGATGCGATTTTCTCGTCTATAAAAAGGAGGTGAATAATACTATATACATCATATGTGAATGGTTAAGATTAAATTATTAATGTTTATAATGAACATAATGTGGTGCATAGCCTGTAATATGCTCTCAGTAAATGTTACTTATTTTGCTAATAGATTTTCATTAGAAGGGTCTTAAATACGTCTCCTAGAATTCTGTCAAGGGCTACAGGTACATCTTGATCTTATTTCTTTAGATAAGACAGGGTAAGACTGGAAAAATGGAGACTTAAATTTTTATGGGTTAAATATAAACTATCCTTGAGATATCCAAGCAGAGATTTCAATTAGGAATTGCATATTAATCTTAGAAAAGTGGTCTTGCCTAAGTTAAAATTTTAGGAAGCATCACTAGAGAGATATTTAAATCCATACAAAAAGGATCACCTAATAAAAAATTAAATAGACCCAAATAAAATTAAATCACCCAATGAGAGAATAAAGTCAGAGAGGTTTAGGGAATCTTTTCTAAACCTTTAGAAAATCCTGGAGTTGGAGCCAACAAATGAGACAGAGAAATTGAAAGCAGCTGGTAAACAATCCAACAAAAAAAATGAAATAAACCAGAAATCCAGATGAGTGTGAACTCATAGAGTCTAAGAGAAGTCAGAGCTTTCAGGAAGAAGAAGAAGGCTAATTGTTGGAAACTACTCTTCATGAAAGTAAAATGAGAACAGAAAAGCGTTAATTGAGTTTCACCATTTAAAGGCTGATCCAACTTGACAACAGGTTTCAGATAGAGTGGAGGATGAAAGTTAATTTGAAATAGACAAGAAAGTAGGCAAATGGACACAGTGAGTTTAGATAACTTTTTTTTTTTTTTTTTTTT
>NW_003852404.1:30616378-30682612 GCF_000181295.1 Otolemur garnettii
CCTCCAACTCCTGGGCTCAAGCAAGTCTCCTGCCTCAGCCTCCCAAGTAGCTGGGACCACAGGTGCCCGCCACAATGCTCAGCTATTTTTTGGTTGCAGCCATCGTTGTTTTTGGTGGGCTCAGGCTGGATTCAAACCTGCTACCTTAGGTGTATGTGGCTGGCACCTTAGCCACTTGAGCCACAGGCGCCAAGCCTAGACAACTTTTTAATTATATTTACTAAGAAAAGAATCAGAAAAATTAAGCCAACTATTGATTAGGAATTTAGAGCCAGAATAGGGCTTTTTGGAGGAAAAGTCTGTTAGAATCTGATTGTATTTATGAACCACGTGCATAATTAAAAAACTGAAACTAAAGCAAGGTGTAATTAAGAAAAGCAGAGGAGAAAGGATAAAAAAAATAGAGAAATTGGCCTTTGGAAAGGGAGGGAAAATTTATTATCACAGGAGGGGAGAAGATGAGTTCAGACTCAACTAATTTGTGGATCTGATGATGAAAATAAAATGGGACTCAAATATAGTAGTTGGAATTTTTTCTGGTATTGTCTCAGCCAGCACGTTATTGACTGATCTAGGATTAAACAAATGTTATGGTTCCCTGATTCAATTATTATGTTATTATGAGTTGAAGATTTTGTTGTTTACTTCTCAATAGAGCAGAATTCTCCTTATTTCTAAGTTCTTGTGTAGGAAGAGAGAAAGAGGGGAGTTGCATCATGGTTACCTCCATGTCTTACAAAAAATTGTTATTTGTTAGAATCAGTAAAGAGACATTAATAAAAATGATTCCAAGTGTGTGTGTACTTTAAGACCAATGATAGATGAATTTCTTATGAAATGAGTTTTGAATATCTAAATGCAAATAAACTGATAGCCTACTTTAAGTTATTTAATAATCGTATCTATTCTTCTGTGAACAAAAGCCTTTCTTGGAACATTTTCAGAAGTAATAATTTTCAGAAGTAATAATTATGATTCAGTGAAATACTTAACAATACTGTTCAGTGGAACAGAATACAGTTAAACTTGCTAACACGTGTGTGTCTGCCATAAAAAACAACTACATATGTTTGCCTGATAGAAATGCCAAGTAAATTCATATGTTGCTATTCCATAAAGGGTAAAAACTATTTTTAGTTCGATCATTTCTCCAGATCATCACCTTGCAATCCTTTTCATTCCTCAGCAAATTTAAGCAGTAATAAGACTCATCGTAGTTTTGAGTGAAGGAACATCAGAAGATCTTGATCAAGCTTTTCTTTCTACTCTGTTAAGCACAGCAATTTCATGGAATGGGCCCTTTGAAGTTGCAATTGAGGAAAAAGATCTGATTGTAATTTCTGAAGGTAAATCACAAGGAAGAAATATCTGAGAAAGTTTCCTAAGAAGCGTAGTGCAGTAAATTTCTAATTATTTGTGTTAGTTGCGTTCTGTGAAGTCACAATGAATACTGAATTTCCCAATACTTCACCATTGCTGAGTACAGCAGTCCCCAATCTTTGTGGCACTAGGAACTAGTTTCAGAGAACTTTGCCACAGATGGGGCATAGTCTGGGGATGATTCAAGCCCATTACATGTATTATGCAGGTGGTGATGCTGTGCAGCCTGACCCCTAACAGGTCATGGACCAGTACCGGTCTGCATTACAGACTTGGGGGCCACAGTTTAGTTTACTATGAGCATCTTCTTACAATATTTTTGTCAACTGATGAATACATAACCTTGTTTCATGTATATTTCTGTTTAAAGACCTTATTTAGTCTATATGGTTGATTCCTTAACATTGAACTCTTGGCCCACAGCACAAGTCACGGGTGAAGAAAGCTTCCATGATACATATATTTCTTTGTGAGGCATTGCCTAGTCTTCTTGCCCTTAGGAACAGTAGACAACACTTCAACTCCGTGCTTGTGGGCCATTTTAAATGGTGAAATCATCAACAAAAAGCGCAAAAATGAAAAAAATAAGTAGTACTAAATAGACTGAGAAAAAGACATCTGTTCACAACATGAGAGCTAAAATAAGAAGGCGGCAAACTGCCTTGTTCTACCTCAGCTGCGAATGTCAGCGTCTAGAGACTCAAATTTTTCCACCATTCTGCCCATGTCTGCAAATGCCTGTGAAAGTGCCCTGAGTATTGATATCAGCAATACAAACGAACTTTAGCATGGAGGTAAATTTCCAAATAAACAGTCTGTGAATAATGAAGAACAACCATATTTATTTGTGGGCCCACAAAATTTGGGTAGGACTTCAGCCTGAATGGCTGAGAAGAAAGGATATTCAGTAACAGACAATGATATTGTCAAAGGCATTTTGGCAAAGTGTATGGTTACAGGTCCTGAAGTTCACTTTGGACAGGAACTGGGAATAAGATTGCAAATCAGGCCTTGGATAGAGACTAGAAAGTGTTAAATTCTTCGAGAATTTGTATTTTACACTTAGACTGAGAGTTTTAAACCTTTGACGTGTATTTAGAACACTATTTTTCCCCAAAAGCCTTTAGAAATCCAGCATTACAATGTACAAGCAAGGAACCACTCTAGTTGTAGGAATGTGTATCAGTCAAAGTCTAACCAGGAATATTGAACCCACTGCAAGTATTGATAACAGAGTGAATATGATGTGAGAATTTGATACACAGATAAGGAAAATCTGAGCATCAAAGATGGGATGGTGAACCACCTGGAAGCCATTGGGATGCTATTACCACCTTTAGAACAAAGAGGTAGAGTCACAACGAAATCAGTGCTATAATGTAGCCTGTTCTATAGGACCTGGAACTACAAAATAGTTTGTCTTTGCAGTAGATCCTGCCCATGCCAAGAGATCTCACCAGGGCTTCCTCAGGATAAACACTTTTAGGAGGCAATGTTGGAAAATGCTTTCTATAGGGCAGAAGCCAGCAGAGCAGAAGCATGAGGAATGGTTTCAAGGACAAATAGGCCCAGTACCACTGCAAGACAGAAGCTACACACAAATCCTGTCTTCAGTTTGAACACAGAAGATAACTTCTACATTAAGCAGTGCAGAATCATCAATATATTTTAAAATGTAGAGTAACACAATCCGTACGTGGATAATACAGTCCCTATATCCCATGCTAAAGTATTTTGCTAGAATATCAAATAGATCAAGAATATGTGTGTGTGTGTATGTAAATGACGGGGAGGACAGAGAGCCTGGAGTAAGAAACAAGTCATGATCTATTTTGTCAGAAGTTCACCATGTATGAGTCACCTTCAAATTTAAGAAAGCCAGTAAGACATTTGGACATATTCAAGTAAAACAAGAGTCTTTAGATTACAAATGGATTCCATTTTCACTGAAGTATTAAAATCTTAGATTTCAAAATATGACATCTGGTAAAGTGGTGAATGTTTCTATGAAGTGCATTTTCTAAGCATGAATATATCATTTAGCTCTTCTTTATCATGTTTTTATTGTTGTTGACTAAAGGGATAGTTTTTGCAATCTGCCACACATCAAAGCATTATTCCTAATGGAGTGTTTTTGTCATACCTACATAATACATATTTATTTTCTGCTTAAAGATTCCCCCAAACTGTCTTTAAAAATATCAGTCTAAAGCTGTCTTCAAAAGATGATTTATATTTTTTTTCATTAAGTAAGACTCGGAAATATTCCCTTTAAAATAACTTATAAGAGGGACGTTGCCTGACAAATGCAATTTATATAACCTGGATCTTTGTACCCTCAATGAATCCTCAAGAATAATAAATAAATAATAAATAAAATTATTTTACAAACATAATTACTCAGTTTAAAATAGATTTGTAAATTTAAATGGATTTAAATCTTAAAGTGTACGCTGTACATTTAGAAGCTTTCAAAAAGAGTAGCGTATACATTAGAAGTCAGCTTCAAAAGAAAGGAGGTTTTGCACTACTTTTATATAACTATTTTTAGAATTAAACTTTTATGAACTCAGGACAATTTGTTTACTAGCCAGATAGAAAAATTAAAACCACCATCAAACAATAATGTTTTATGATTTAACATGCCAATTTATTCTCAATTCCTAGGAGAACAGATTAGAGTTCTCTGAACATTAGGAATAATCATAGATCCAATTTTCTTATTTATGGCTGAATCCTTTTTTCTTAGTTTACAGCCTTATAAACAATGAATTAGAAAATGTTGATGGCATAGCTCCAATGTAAGGCCTTAGAAAACTAAATGTTACGGTGATCACAGCCTGGTAAGCTTTGTCTTAATCTATTTTGGGTTCTTATAGCAGAGTGCCACAGACCAGGCAATCTATAATGAAAAGTTTTATTAGGTCCAGGATTCTGGGCAATGGAAAGTCCATAAGCATGTCATTGATATCTGATGAGGGCCTTCATACAGTATCTTCCTATGGATGATAACAGAAGGGCAAAGAGAAGAGAACCAGAGAAAAGGGGAATGAACTTGAAATATGTGTATAACAACCCACTGGCAGGATAATGAACTCACCCCCATAATAATGTCAATCCTTTCATGAGGGAACAACCCTCATAGCCTAAGCACCTCATAATGGCCCCATCTTTTAGTACCATCACAAAGGCAGTTACATTTCATATGATTTTTGGAGGGGTAATTCAAACCATCGCAGGATTTTAGAAGGTAATGGTCTTGCCCTGATTTTATCTTCTCCAGAACAAAGTAGGTTTATTATAAAATTAGAAAGCAAGTGGAGGACCAATTATGGTCACACTGTTTCAGGAAGCCTAGATTTTATTTCATATCAACATTTTGTTTCTGACCAAAATATACAAGATGTGAAACTATACTAAGAAATAGGTCTAGACGGAGGAGAGGAGATAAAGTGAATGTGCTCTCCTGCTTCCTTAGCACTTCATATAATGAGCAGATCATAAAAATGGCATCCTTCTGTGAGTCATTAGGATCCAGAAACAAAAAAAGATTTAGGTAATTTATTCATAAGCTGCTTACTGAAATTGATCTCTCACAAGGCATCTACTCATCCTCAGAAATTATAGTCAGTTATGCATCAAATACAACAAATTGTTTTTTAGGATCAACTATCCCCATGGTTTCTCCATGCACACTGTGGAGTGAAGATAATTTCAAAATTTGATAAAGTATTTTATTATTAAGAAAGTATTTGCCACAAGAACATAATGATAGATTCTAAATGTAAAACACAAGGAAGTTATTCTCTTAAAATTCACTGTCAAGCAAGCTTTGCAGTAATGCTTCAGTAAATATTTGTTGATTTGACTTTTTGAATTCCATTGCCAGATAAGTTAAATTTCAGAGGAAGTTTTAAATAGTTTATTTGAAAAAAGATAGGTGCCACACACTTCAAGATTTAGAGGATTAAGAGAAAGTGGCTAATTTATGTATACTACCAATTCTGCCAACAATTGAATGAAAATTAATAAAAGACGTTTTTTAAGTCACACTCAAAAGTCTCTGGCTTCCTAACACAACTAATATTGCTTTATTTAAAACATGTTTTTATTTAGTCGTATAATTTATAGTGAATAAATTACACTATTTCTCTTACATTTTTCAACTACAAAGAGCATAAATATATCAGTGCAGTTGAGGCTGAACTATCACTTCCTCCGAATTAGTTGCATCCCAATGTCACTTGGCTTTCAGTTTTATTAATACTTTTATCACTTCCCTCAAGCCAAAACTTTGGATATGTCACCTTATAGCAGTTAACAACTCTTAAATTTTATGTATTTCATGTGTTCATATGGCCCTAGAGAATTTAAATGTGCTCCATCTTGACATGAATCAAGACTGAAATCACAAATTGATTCCTGAGATTCCAAGGAACATATTATAGTTCTCCAGTTAAAAGAAAGTTGTAGATGGGGCAACTCATGGGGTTAGTATTATATACAGCCAACCTAAAAAATAAACACTTCTAATACTAAATTAAAGATTATTAACTAGTAACACTCACTTTCATGTGCTTCTCTTTAGACATTGGAGTCCTATTAGGAACAGATGTGTGAATATGTGACACCAAAGCATTGCCAGGAACAAATAGAGTGCGTGCTCATATCTGTGGGTCACATTCACATAGTTTCAGGAACAGGACATTGGCAATCACTTGTTTTAAAAACAGGTGTAAAGAGCCTCATACTAAAAAGTGTAAGTAGGAGGTCATGAATTCTATAATGGTCTAGTATCAGTCATTCACTAATAGCAATAACCATCGGGCCCTTTGGGTGCTTTAAGCAGTTGGATTGTGTAAAGTCAGAAGGAAGTGAAAAAGGCAAAGTTGTAATTATCAATACAGACTGTGTCATGCTGAGAGTGTTGAACAAGGTAAAGATAAGAAAACACAACTCATGGGAGAAGTGCTTGGAAACATAAATTTTCCAAACATAGGATGAAGAAGGAGGTGCAACTAATATATTTTATTTATGGCCCAACTGCAGGGACCTTTGAATTGTGGGCAGAGTCCCTGAATGTGGAAACAGCAAACAGGAAATTAGCCAAGGTTGACCTTTGCTAAGGTCACAATCATAGTCATCACTAGTCCCAGGAGTACTGTAGAGTAATTGAATGAGCCAGTGCATCGTCCTCCATCCTGATGAATATGAACGTAATGACCCAGGAACAAAATGAATTAACCAAAAAGATATTGAATATACATTTGTGTTATGACCTCAAGTGTATATTAACTCATTGTCTGCAGCTGCCATAACATTACGTGTTATGTTTTAAAAGAAGACACAGGTCTCTGATCAGCCATACTATATCATCATACTGATGATAGCCTACTTTCAGAGCTCAATAAAATAATACAATAGACTCTAGATAAAGTAATATTTCATCTCTGTAATTCAGTCTGAAAAATTAACCTCAGGAAATTCAGAGCTCAAACAAAATTACAAAATCCCTACAAATGAATTGTATACATTGGAATATGTTGGATGAGTTTTATTCTACATCCATATATGTATAGCTACTAGAAATTACTCCCTTCCTCCCCAGGAATCAGGATGATCTAAGCTCTGCTGGATGAATATCTGTATGTTTTTATCTATCTATTTATCTATCTATCTATCTATCTATCTATCGTTTCTAGAGAAGAAAATAATTTAAATGAGGACTGAAATAAGTCAGACTCTATAAAATATTAAATAAATATTTAAACAAGCACTATATCTCAGATCATAAAATGCTTATTAGACCGAATGTTACCACTGGCCTCCCACAGGTGATTGCAATTTACACATAGCATATTACATCAGATAATCTTAAATCTCCTCCTAGGATTCCTAGGTCATACATCTCTTAAGACTATTAGGAAATATTCAGCTTTTAGCAATGGTGACTAATACACTACTGCATCCTAGTGGACAGACATACTCTTATTCTGAAACTATGAATATGCTCCTGTAGATCTATAAAACAGAAAAGACTACCCAATCTATATTTCATCTTCCCTCAAAAACCATCCTAGCTTGTCATGGTTTTTTACTTGACGAGGTGACTCAAAGTTTTATTCCTGAGTGGTCTGTGCTGTTACTGGTCCTGCCTGAATTGAGGTGTTGTAGTTTTTCATTATTACAAGACACATAAGTACCAGTAAGTACCCTATTGTATCTGTATTATTTCAATCGTACTTCTCCTTATTCCCATTTTCCAAAAAAATTAAGATTAGTGACTCCAGCTAATACAATATCCCCTTTTATGTTTTTGATTTAGTGGCAGGAGTAACCAACAGTGGAGAGATTGTGGTTTCAACTTCTAGTTCAATGATATCATTATTGTGTGCCCTAACGGAAACATTTCTCCCTCTAAAACTAAGACCTCTAGTAAAGCTTAAAGTAACAGGGAAAGAAAGCAAGAACAGAAAACTGCTGTTAGTGGATTACCATCATTTATACTGAGAGGAGTTGCTCCCATCTCTACCCTCCATTCTAGAACCCATCAATGTTAGCTGGAAAGAACTATATATTCAAATGTCCATAGACTATATTTTAAAGGGCATCGTTCCAGCCTCATAGGATTTTGGCACCTAGCTGGCATTATAACTGTGTCCTCAAAAGGCCATCAATCATTTTTTCAAGCCAGCTTCTTCAGGATGGTGGGGCATAGTGAATTCCAAGAGAGTAGACCCAATGCTACTCTTCATTTATTGTGAAATTAGTTTTTTGTTATGAAACTATTTTGAGTGGAATACCACAGGACTAAGTGAGGCATTCTATAAGTCTATGAATAGTAGTTTAGGAAAAAGTATTATGGTCACAGAAAATAAGTCATATTCAAGGTAAGGATTTGTTCTAGTTAGGAAATAGTGTTTCCCCTTACATGATGAAAGTAGTTCATTTTAATAAGCCTGCCAACAGGTATCTGGCTGCTACGTCTGGGCAATGATGTGATATTGTGATTTCAGTGTTAGTTTCTGCTGTTAGCAGATTGGGCACTTAGTAGTGACTGTAATCAGACCAGCCTTGTCAAGTGGAAGTTCTGGTTACTAAGTCCATCCATTCCCTCCATCCCTACCATGGTGGATATTTGGTTCCTGAATTTATTGGTCAGTGACATGAAAAGCTGGGGCAAATGGCTGATTGATGTTCACAGAATGAGCAGTTCTAACCACTTGATTAAAAATCCTTCTCTGCTGAGGTCACCTTTTGGTAAATAATCACAAGAAACATAAAATCTTTACACTCCATGACATTTTGAGAGTCTCTTCCTTAAACCTCCTTGTCACTAATTTTACAGTCATTTTCCACATTCCTAACTGTCCAGTTATATCTGTAGCCACAACCCATAAGTCAATGCAGACTCATATCTCTGGCCAGCAAATAAACAACCAAATGCTCTGCTCAAAGTTCTTCTCACTGGAGATTTCCTTTTAGTTCTGTCCTTCAGGGCCAACTCAAGGAAAGTATTGCAATGACACCAGTGAAGATGATGGTATTTCAGACTAAGGTGATAACAATGGGTGTTATGAGAGCTTTTGGATTTTGTGTATCTTTAAGTAGAACCAAGAGCGTTTTCTCATAGACTCAGTATGAGTTGAGAAAAAAAGAGGAATCAAAATGTCTCTGTGGTTTCACCTGAGCAACTCAATACTTGGAGATTTCATCTACAAACATATAAGTGAAATTTATGAGTTCAGGAACTCACGTAAACATTTTGAGTTTGAAGCATCTTTTAGATTTCCAAGCAAAAGGTGAGGTGGGTTTTGAGTATATATGAGCCTGTAGTTTAGATGAAATGTCTGACCTGGAGGTATACATTTGGGAATTATTAGAGAAAAATTGTAGCTAAAGCCTTGGGACTTGAAATCATCAAAACAAAATGTATACATAGAAAGGAGAAGGGTTTTTGAGTCTTAAGACCCTCCAAAATTAAGAGGCAGAGTAAACAGGAGGCAGCAGAAAAGAAAAAAAATGTGAATGAATAGCCAGCAGAATACCATTATTCATTTCACCTGGATTACCGTAATAACTTTTTTCCTTCTTACTTCTGCAATCTCTTCCAATCCATTGTCCCCAAAGCAACAAGGAAAAAGTGAGTTCCTTTGTATATCAATCTATAAAACATCCTGCCCCTCTAAGCTTTGGTATATTCTCCCATATCATTCAATAGCATTCAGAATTAGTAAACTTTATCTTGAATGTTTTCCTTAGGCCCTCCTCCTCCTGATCTTCCATGCTTCTGACACTTAATAATCTGTTAAATTCAAACTTTCTACTTTTCTGCCCTGAATGTTGCTTCAGATATAAAGCTCTATATTCTAAACACTAGCCTTCTGACTTACAGTTTACTTTTGGTGTAGCTCAACAACAACAAAAAAAGAACTGAGCCCCTCCCAGTAGCATGTTTGATTCTTATTCATACATCTCCTAGTTGCTGGTCAATTTTGTTTGATAGTTTGTAGAAGATCCCTTCAATAGCTCACTTTCTAGTATATTGTAGCACTTAAAATTTATTGATATTTAACCATTATTTAGTACAGAAAACAAAAGCTAATATTCCAAGCCAAGTTACTTACAGTTTGGTAGGTATTAATATCTTGTATTTGAATAGTACTACATACTCTATAATTTAAAAAAACTTTCTTAGTGCTATTTATTACCTTGGGTACTGACAGTTAAATAAAGAGCTCTGTTTGAGATAATAAAGTCGATAGAAAAGAAGTATGTACGTGGTCCTTTCTAGGAATCTATCTTTACTACCTTACTACTCTTCTTTATCTTCTTTATATTTTGCCATTTGCAATTTGAAAAATGTCAAAACAATATATTATAGAATTCTAGATATATGGTTAGTATCGAATTCTAAGAACTTTAATGGGAGATACAACATTGACTCCTTTGTTTGAGCTGTATGCACTCATAGACGGTAACATGATCAGAAATGTCATTTTGAACAGAAGAAAATAAACTCTTAGCAATAATAGTGGCCTTAACAATGATATAAAACTTAGCAGAATAGTCACTTAATGAAAATTGTGGAAGGCTCTGTGAAATGCTTTAGCAATCAGTGAAACAATCCATCTTTTTATTTTGCTTACAGCCTTTTTCTTTTCTTTCGGAAGTTCTTTTTACTTGTCTGTTAGCACATAAGCTCCTAACACTACTGAATTCTCCTACACAGCTATTGTTTTTGCTTGCCTTCTGAAAAATTATTGTATATATTCAAGTAATCCAGGGACACAGGACAATTTTACCTTGGCCCTTCAGCAAGTCTGACTTGAATGTTACATCTTATTTCTGTCCTCAAGTATTCTCTCAGGCAGTTATTGAAAAATGCATTTTCAATTTGCTTTATGTCGTTTTTATACTTTCATTTGCTGTCATGCATCATTCACTTTTCAGAAGTGCCTTCACTCTAAGAGGACAAACAGCCAGGGTTGCCTAGCTACATGCTTTAACATTACGCTTTTAGAGCACCCTCTTGGAATTTAAGTACACTAATTTGTCTAAATAAAAAAAGGCGTATTGGATTTCATTGTGTTCCTGATCTCCTCAGAAACAATCAGATACTCTCTTATCTCTTTTTGAAAAAAGAAAAAGGAAAGAAATGGATTTTTTCTGTGCTCTGATACCTCCAAGTTTATCTCCAACTGCAGTGCCTGATGAGCTTGTGATAGTTAGAGAGAATTAGCTGCTTCATTTAAAAATATCTTAAGTGTACAAATTCTCTTCATAACTAAGTTTAGGTTTTTTGTTTTGTTTTTTTTTTTTTTTTACTACTTTAAAGGTAGCTATTTGTCATAATCATAAAATGAATTTTGCTCTTTTCTTTCAAGGCAGTATCTTTTATATTTGTAGTGCTCATCTTCAGATTTGTAATGGGAAAATAATAAAGGATTTTATATCAGTATATACAAAGGCAAAGAAAGTTAGAATAAGAAAAACTCACTTCATTAGCTACTTTTCCACCATTTAAAATATAATAATTTTCAATGCAATTGTTATATTAAAAGTCATCTCATTGCTCTGTTAAGTATAGCACAGATATAGCCCAAACAAAGCATCTTTAAATGGTTCTGTTATGTTACCCCAAACTCTGAAAATGTAAAAAAAAAAAAAGCCTGCTACCCCCCAAATCAGCTGTTTTTATGCATGTGTGTATGTATTTTTACTTCAGACTTAGGCCTCTGAATCATCTTTGGCTTATGCTTTCTTTATCTTCAAGTCAGTGAATCACCCAAATCCTACTACTGATGATTCTTTCAGATTTTCTGAGACTTGTATCTTTCTTTCCAAAGTTTTCTTTCTAGGTTTTTTGCTTTTTTTTTTTTTTTTTTTTTTAACATTCATTACCTGACACCTAATTGCCCGCAGTGCATTCTTACTTTACAATGACACCTGATTGAATTCACTGAACAATTCCTCTGATTAGAAATAGTCAGTAGCTGCCCAAATGCCACAGTATGAAGTTCATCCTGGGATGTAAAGTCCCTATATCTCATTCAGCTCTATATTTTTCTACTTCACAGTGAAAATTCTCAAACCCTTGTGACTCATCTCTTCGCTGCCTTTCAAAATGTTCTTTCTTTTTGAAGATCCTTGGTATGTATTTATTTTCCCAAACTCTTTAAAAATTCTGAATACTTATTTTACTTAGATGTATCTAAATATTTAATTATTTAATATAAAAATTATATTTGTTGAATTGTTTTGTTATTTTATTTACTTTTGTCAAAGTCATATAATCTAAAAAGAAAATACTATTAAAGAGGATGTGAAAATAGCAAGTCTCTTTTTTAAAAGTTCATCCAAAATACAGTTTACCAGCATTCCCTTCCATGCACATTTCGTTTCTTGATTTTTGTGAATCTCAAAACTTTCATCATGACCCATTATGATAGCTAAAACTAGCATGAATTTCTTTTCCTTCCTCACAGTTTCACAGATAGATTTATTCTTGCTATACCTTTTAGCAATCTAAACAAATGATAGTTTTTCTTTATCAAGTTAGGAACTTTCAAATTTTTATCTAATAAAAGCACTTTGTATCTTCTCTTTCTCATATCTGAATTGTCAGTATTACCAATTACCATTTTTGCATTTCTGGGCCTTTGTTAAGTAAAATAAGGATTATTTGACTGCTGTACCACAGCAATCAATCTGGTAACTGACACAGCTACTAAGTGACTTATAGGCAGATAACATATACTGAATAGAGAACACTGAAAAAAAAATGATTCATGCTCTGAGCAGGACATAGTGAGATGGTGTAAGATTTCTGCATGGAACTCAGAATAACAGAAGATTTAATACACATAAATTGTTTATTTCAGTAATTTCCACCTTAATATTTTCAGACCTATGGTTGACCACAAGTAACTGAAACTATGGAAAATAAAGTCATAAATAAGGGGAGAGAGGAGAAGAAAGATGGCAGCCGAGTAACAGCTTCCTTGCAACTGAGCAAGGAAGAGACTGGGTGAAACTGGGTAGAGAAGACTCCAGACATCTCTGACTAGTGGGATCTATCCAGAAACATCACTTTGGGAATGCAGAGAGTCAGTGAGAGACTCCTGGACCCCAGGAGGAGGACAAAAGCAGTGGGTGGAGAACTAGCAAGTGGTTTCATGTGTTCGTTTGGTCTAATCCTGCTGGCAGCTGATTCACTGAAACCCTAGTCCAGAGGCACAGTAACTTAAAGAGCAAGAGGAAGTAAAAGGAAAATTAGGGCAAGGAAACAGATAAAAGAAAACACTTATGAGGAAGAATTAATAGAAAAATCCTGGCAACATGAAAAACCAGTCCAGAGAGCCCCCCACCCACCCCACCCCATCCCATCCCCACCCAGGGATCTTGAGGTAGCTACTGCAGAGGATTCCACCTATAAAGAAATGTTAGAAATGACAGAAAGGGAATTTGGAATACAGATGATGAAAACAATGAAGGAAATGATGGAAACAATGAATGAAATGGCCAATAAAGTAGAAAATAACCAAAAGGAAATCCAAAAACAGAATCAAAATAGAGATGAATGGTATGAAGAATATAGGAAGAATATAGCAGAGCTGAAGGAACTGAAGCAGTCAATTAGGGAACTTAAAGATGCAATAGAACGTATCAACAATAGATTAGACCATGCAGAAGAAAGACTCTCAGAGGTAGAGGACAAAGCTCTTGAGATAACTTAGATAGTTAAAAAGGCAGAAAAGGAGAGAGCAGAATGTTCACTGACAGAATTGTGGGACTTTATGAAGCATTCAAACATGAGTTATAGGCATCCCAGAAGGGGAAGAAGAATGCCCCAGTGGAATGGAAGCCATACTAGAAAATATTATAAATGAAAATTTCAGAAATATCACCAAAGATTCTGACACACTTCTTTCAGAGGGATAGCAGACCCCAGGTCACCTCAACTCTAGCAGAGCTTCTCCAAGACACATTGTGATGAACCTGTCCAAAGTCAAGACAAAAGAAAAGATTCTTCAAGCTGCCAGGAGTAAGTGTCAGTTGACCTACGGGGGCAAATCCATCAGGGTGACTGCAGACTTCTCTAATGAAATTTTTCAAGCAAGAAAGCAATGGTCATCTACCTGTAATCTACTTAAACAAAACAATTTCCAGCCCAGAATTCTATATCTTGCTAAGCTAAGCTTTAAAATTGACAGAGAAATCAAATAATTTACTGATATACAAACACTGAAGAAATTTGTCACAAGACCAGCTCTACAAGAAATACTTCAACCTGTTCTACACACTGACCATCACAATGGACCAACAGCAAAGGAAGAACTCAGAAGTTAAAGGATAGAACCTAACTTCTACAGTAATGCAAAAGATAAAACTAAGCAATGGACTCTCAGAAAATAAAATGAATAGAACACACTTATCAATTATCTTAATAAATGTTAATGGTTTGAATTCCCCACTGAAGAGGCATAGATTGGCTAACTGGATTAAGAAACACAAGCCATCCCTTTGCTGTCTGCAGGAAACATACCTAGCTCTAAAAGACAAATTAAAACTTCAAGTTGGAAGACAATTTTTCAGGCAAATGGAATTCAGAAGAAAAGAGGAGTTGCAATCTTATTTTCAGATACATGTGGATTTAAAGCAACTAAAGTCAAAAAAGACAAAGACTTTATGTTGGTCAAGGGAAAAATACGACAAGAAGATGTTTTAATTCTAAATATTTATGCACCCAACTTAAATTCTCCCAGTTTCTTGAAACAGACCTTACTCAGTCTGAGCAATATGATATCCTATAACACCATAATAAGAGGGGACTCTAACACCCCTCACTCAGAGCTGGACAGATCTTCTAAACAGAAATTAAACAAAGATATAAGGGACTTAAAAGAGACCATTGAATAACTGTGCTCCATAGTGTATATAAAACACTCCATCCCAAACATAAAGAATATACATTCTTCTCATTGCCCCATGGAATATTCTCTAAACTTGATCATATCCTAAGACACAAAACAAACCTCAATAGAATCAAAAGAATTGAAACTTCACCTTGCATCTTGTCAGACCACAAGGCACTAAAGATGGAACTCAACTCCAACAAAACATTCAACACACACAAAGGCATGGAAATTAAATAACTTTCTATTGGGTACAGAAAGAAATAAAAGAGGAAATCATTAACTTACTTGAGCACAATAACAATGAAGACACAAGCTACTAAAACCTGTAGGATACTGCAAAAGCAGTTCTGAGAGGAAAATATATCATTTTAGATGCCTACATTCAAAAAAACAGAAAGAGAGTGCATCAACAAACTCACAAGCCATCTTATGTAACTGGAAAAAGAAGAACAATCTGAGCCTAAACACAGCAGAAGAAAAGAAATATCCAAAATTAAATCAGAGATTAATGAAATTGAAAACAAAAGAATCATTCAGAAAATTAATAAAACAAGGAGTTGGGTTTTTGAAAAAATAAATAAAATAGATAAACCTTTGGCCAGACTAACTAAAAATAAAAAAGCAAAATCTCTAGTAACCTCAATCAGAAATGATAAATTGGAAATAATAACTGATGCCACAGAGATACAAGAGATCATCTCTGAATACTACCAGAAACTCTATGCCCAGAAATTTGACAATGTGAAGGAAATGGATCAACATTTGGAATCACACCCTCTCCCTAGACTTAGCCAGGAAGAAATAGAGCTTCTGAACAGGCCAATTTCAAGCACTGAGTTTAAAGAAAGAATAAAAAATCTTGCAACAAAGAAATGCCCTGGTCTGGATGGCTTCACACCAGAATTCTCTCAAACCTTCAAGGAAGAGCTTATTCTCATAGTGCAGAAATTATTCCAAAAAACTGAGGAGGAAGGAATCTTCCCCAACGCATTCTACAAAGCAAATATCACCCTGATTCCAGTCATTTGATCATATCAGTAGATACAAAAAAGCATTTGACAAAACTCAAAATCATTTCATTATAGACACTCTCAACAAAATAAGTATAAAAAGAATTTAACTCAACACTATAAAGATAGTATTTGAAAAGCCCACAGCTAACATCATCTTCTGTGATGGAAAGCTAAAAGCTTCTTCTCTAAGATTAAAGACAAGACAAGAATGCCCACTCACATTACTTGTATTTGATACAAAACTGGAAGTCCTAGCCAGAGCAATTAGGCAAGAAGAAATAAAAGATATCTAAATTTGAAATAAGAAAATAAACTATCTCTGTTTGAAGATGTTATGACCTTAGGTACAGAAAATCCTAAAGATGACAACAAAATACTTTGAGAACTGATGATAAACAAATTTGGTAAACTTTCAGGATACCAGGATATAAAACCAACATACAAACTTATTTCTATCAGAGAAATGCAAATCAAAACTACTTTGAGGTACCACCTAACCCCAGTAAGATTAGCCCATATCACAAAATCCCCAAACCAGACATGTTGGCATGGATGTGGAGAAAAGGAAACACTTCTACACTGCTGGTGGGAATGCAAATTAATTCATTCCTTTTGGAAAGACATCTGGAGAACACTGAGAGAATTAAAAATAGACCTGCCATTTGATCCTGCAATTCCTTTATTAGGTATATATCCAAAAGACCAAAAATTGAATTACAACAAAGATATGTGTATCAGAATGTTCACTGCAGCCCAATTCATAATTGCTGGGTCATGGAAGAAGCCTAAATGCCCATCGACCCATGAATGGATCAATAAATTGTGGTATATGTACACCATGGAATACTATGCAGCCCTAAAGAAAGATGGAGATTTTACTTCCTTCATGTTTATATGGATGGAATTAGAAAATGTTCTTCTCAGCAAAGTATCTCGAGAATGGAAGGAAAAGTATCCAATGTACACAGCCCTATTTTGAAACTAATTCATAGCTTTTATAGGAACGTCATAACCTAATTATAGCCTTAGAATATGGGAAGGGGGTGGGGGAGGGGAGGCGAGGAGGATGGATGGGGGGAGGGAGGGTGATTGGTGGGGTCACCTCTATGGTTTATCTTACAAGGGTACAAGTGAATCTTTCTAAAAGCAGAGTATGAATGTTTTAACTCAATAACTAAGGAAATGACATGAAGGTTATGTTAACCTGTTTGATGAGAGCATTTCAAAATTTATATGAAAACAGCACACTGTACCCCATGATTGCATTAATGTACACTGTTATGCTATAAGAAAGAAAAAAAAAAAAACATTTCTTTCTCTCAACAAAATCTTTCTCTGTCATCCTGACTAAAGAACAGTGGCATCACCATAGCTCACTGCAACACCAACTCCTGGGCTCAGATAATCCTCCTACCTCAGCCTTCCCAGTGGCTGGGACTACAGGGGGGCATAATGACTCTCAGATAATTTTTTTGATTTGTGATAGAGACGGGTCTTACCCTTGCTTAGGCTGGTCTCAAATTCCTAATCTAGAGGGATCCTCCTACTTTGGCCTCCCAGAGTGCTAGGATTATAGGTGTGAGCCACTGCACCCAACCTTAACATACAAAAATTGTGTTTTTATACACTAACAATAATCTATTCAAAAAAGAATTTAAGAAAATTATCCCACTTATAATAGCATCAAAAAAAAAAATAAAATACTTGGGAATAAATTTAACCAAGTAGATAAAAGATATGTACCCTGAAACCATAAAGCATTGGTGGAAAATGCTGAAGTAGACACAAATAAATGAAACCATAGCTTGTGTTCACTGATTGGAAGAATTGCTATTGTTTGAATGTTTGTACTAATCAAAGTAATCGATAGATCTAGAGATTGAGTGGAGTCGCTAACAAAATCCCAGTGACATTTTTCACAGAAATAGACAAAACAATCCTAAAGTTTATAAGGAACCACAAAAGACCAGAAATAGCAAAAAAAAATTTTACGAAAGAAAAACAAAGCTGGAGACTTCACACATTTTGATTTCAAATTTTTATACAAAACTATAGTATTCAAAGCCTATGGCACTGGCATAAAAATGGACACACATAACAATGAAATAAAATAGAGATCTCAGACATAAGTCTAGGTATATGTTAACTAATTTTTGACAAGGAGACTAAGAATACACAATAGGGAAAATTCTCTTCAATAAATGATGTTGGGAAAATTGGATAGTCATGTGCAGAAAGATCAACCTGAAGTAGATTTGGGACTTAAACATAAAACCCGAAATCCCAAAACTCCTAGGAAAAAAAACAGGGAAAATGCTTGTTCCTCTGGTCTTGGCAATGATTTGTTGGATATGACATCAAAAGATCAGGCAAGGAAAACAAAAATAAACACCTGGTAGTACATCAAACTAAAAGGTCTCTGCACGGCAAAGGAAGTCGCCACCTAAATAAAAAAGCAATGGAACATGAGAAAATATTTGCAAACCATGTCACTGACAGGGAGATAATATTTAAAATATATAAGGAAATTCTACGATTTAACTGGAGAAAAGGAATATTTACAAAATAGGCAAAGGACCCAAATAGACATTCCTCCATGACAAATGGCCCAGAGGTGAAAATGTGTTCATTATCAGTAATAATCTGTGAAATGTAAGCTAAAACAATGAGATATCAACACATAGCTATTATGATGGCTATTTATGGAAATAATAATAGCCATAAGTGTTGGTGAGACTGTAGAGAAAAGGGAACCCTGGTGCACTGTTGGTGGGGTGTTGAATTGGCACAGTCATTATGTAAAAGTGTGGAGGAGCCTCAAAACATTAAAAATAGAACTGCTACATGATGAAGAACCTCACTTCCAGGTATTTATCTAAAGACATTGAAAGCAGGATCTCAATGGTATCCCTGCACTTGGATGTGCACTACAGCATTGTTCACAATATTCATGATATGAAAGCTAACTAAATGTCTAGGCGCCAACAAATAACAGAAAGGTTGCCCCAGCACAGAGGCAAGAGAGGTATTTATTGTGGTTCACAGTCAATGAACTGTCTAACCTGCAAGATCTTATGCTATTACTGGGCTAGTCTTTCAACCTTTTTAAAAAAGATGTTCAATACCACAACCATCTAGAAAGTGGATAACATTATCACCCAGTATAAGGTAGTGGGTGGTTGGTTAATCAGTATTAAGAATAGAAAATCCTCGAGATGTATTTCTGTTGCTCCACTAACTCCCGAGGATTTTATCCTGCAGATACAAGTATCACTGGCCATTTTACATGAATATATTAGACAGTTTTCCTTTAGGGAAAACCATATACACCTTAAGATACATGAGGCCTATTTTTTTCCTCATCAGTTGGAGCAACAAGTCATTTGATTTTGAGGATTAAAAAGATCATAGTTTAAACACTTTCCTCTTGCTTTTATGCCTACATATTCCAGTGAAAAGTTGCAATTATCTTCACTTTAAAAAAATAGAATGAACATTTATTTCAAAAACCCTTATAATATTGGCTTACAAAATTTGGCATGGATGAGTACAAAAAGAATATAAACTATGTCCTTTTAAATTTTTTTAAACTTTAATTCAAACAAAACCTTGCCCAGCCTGTATTGCTCAAAAGCATTGTTATGAAATTGGCATTTCAAAGTGAACCTTTTCCAAGAAAACAGTTTTATCTTATAAGCATACTTTTTTCCCCCTCAGGAGAATTCTAAGCAGTACCTTTTACACTAACTTAATTGGATAGATTTTCTCTGCTGCCGTCCACATTTACAGGCTCTGTGATTGTTTGCAACTTAAGCAGAAAATACCCTTTTGTTTTGTGGTCCCTAAGGCTTTCAGTTAGTTATGAATGCTGAGGGTGGTGACCTTGAGTTCTCTTATGACTAAGTATTTTCACAGTCTCAATGCTTTCTTAATACATATTTATTTGTATTCTTCTATGTAAATTTTATATTTAATACAAATATGTAAATGATAGGCTTGAAGTTATCTCAATGGAAAATCTTTCTAATGTAAGATCTGGAAATAGAAAAGAATCTTTGTTTTGTTTTCTTTTTTCACATGTCATAAGAATAAAGTTCATTAACCTGACAGTGGTACTCTATTTGAGTGCAAGTAACAGAAAATGTATCTAAGGGGCTTTTTAAGGTGGGGATTATTTTTCACATATAACAAAATGTGTAGACACGGGAAGTCCAGCAGCTCAATAAAGACACACACACATGTGTATAGGAAAATATAAGAAAACCTTGAATTGGGTAGAATTGTTCACCTCAGCCCAGATGGTGATGGATTGTTCTTGTATAACAGCTGTTCTTACACGGCTAACCTGGTCTTACAGAAGGAGAAAAATTGCTACTTAACTGCTGCTGATAGAACTAAGGGAAACCCAGAAACCTGGGCTTTGAGGTTTATGTTTAAGTCCTAAACCCACTTCAGGTTGGTCTTTCTGCACATGGATATCCAGTTTTCCCATCATCATCCCAAATAATCTATCAGTAGGAAGCAGATTGAAGGGCATGAGAAAATACTTAACCCAGTCCTTTCTTAGCATTTTCATTTGTTTTAACATTAGTAAAATATCACTCCTTTAAAAGAAAAGAAGTCTGTTTATTAGACACAGTGGGCAGAGGAATAGATACTCTTGGGGCCCAAGAGTTTCTGTGGGCCCCAACAGTATCCACACATAAATCTCCTTGTGACAGTTATCCTCTGTGGTGACTGGTGATAGTTAATATTTAAGTGTTAGCTCTATGACTTCCTTATTTCTGTGTACCCAGGCTAGTCCATAGAAGGCTAACAGGTTAAGTCGGGGATGGGGGATTAATTTAGTAGAAAGCTCCCACTTACCAGTTCTTCACCCAGCCTCCTCTTTGAACCCATCCCACTTCTGGCATCCAGTCAATACCACTTTGGTCCGTCCCATCAAGGTTGTAGAGCAAAAGCTGAAAGTTGTATCTTTCCACTTTGTCTGTTGTTTAGGCACATTGATGGGAAGCAGGCTTCTAATTATTATCTGCTCGCCTATTATCTTGCTTGTAAGACAATGTTCAGTAACACAGGATCTAAACCATTATAGTTGTCAAAGCAGTATTGCTTTCTTGTTATAATACTTGGAGCTCATTAGCAAGCCATGTTGAAGCAAAAGTGGCAAAGACAACTTTAAGGTTTTCCCCTGTATCTTTCAGTGATGATGCTTCTTTAAAGGTCTTTGGTACTGATGCTATTGATAACGTTTACTGGCTTATGTTTTAGTTCACATTTATCTTTCTTATTCATGGATATTAGCAAAATTAAAAAATTTGTTGAAGCTGCCTATACAAATAAGACTTTTGCCTTTATTTGTGCTTGAAATGTAAAGGATATCTCGTCTGATCTTATAAAAAAATTCCAGACAATGTTAAGAAAATGGGATAAGTTATTAAATTGTCACCTAGGATTAACTAGAATAAAGAATTCTCTGAAGTTCAGGTGTTTGGGGGCCAAACTGCTACCACCATAGAATATAATAAAATGCTTAGAGAATTCAAAGAGTGTAAGGTGGGACTCAGATGTTTCTAATGGCAATGAAAGCTTAGCAGAAGGGAATGACAAGCTTAACTTACTAAATTCTCAGATTCTATCTATGATCTTCATCTTCAAAAAGCTCCCATAATGTTTTAATATCTCAGACTTAGACTTTAATGTAACTAAACATTCACCTCATATTGTATACTCAGTTTTGCTTCTAGTTTTTCTATAAGTATAATGCCTAAACAAACATATTCTTATGTTTTGTTTTGTTTTTTTCCCTTTCATATCATCTGAATTATTTTTTGGAAGGAATTTTCAGAAGGAGAAGGGTTAATTTGGCATACGCTTTGTTTTAAGCCCCTTAAGCTCATTGCCATATTGCTGTTCAAAAAGAATTGCCTGGGGTGGCACCGATGGCTCAAAGGAGTAGGGCACCGGCCACATATACCAAAGGTGGTGGGTTCAAACCCAGTCCTGGCCCAAAACTGCAAAAAAAAAAAAAAAAAAAAAATCACCTCTAGTAAGAAACACGATTTCACTGTATCTTCTCCAGCATTTGACTGTACCATTTTTAGTGAACTTTCCGTATTTTACATTAGTTGAATCAAAGCACTGCATAAGTATTAAATGTCTTCAAATGCAAAGAGCATCAGCACATTAAATGCCTGTTTGTTGTTCTCTTCCACATTCACATGGTAGTCAGCTGTCATATGAGATATTTCTCAGTCATTGTGTGGTTATGATTTTCTTTGAAAATCTGATGAGTGGTATAAACCAGTGTCTTAGAATCATGGACACATTCACAGACACATATGATGGAGACACACATAGAACTGAATATAATTTCCAGAAATTCATGGATGACCTCATCTCCATTCACTTTAACATTCTTAACAAACACTATGGGCTAAAAGTAAGTTACATTGTACCCCATGACTGCATTAATGTACACAGCTATGATTTAATTCAAAAAAAAAGAAATCAGCATGTGGCCCAGAGGCCTCAGGTTAGACACCCCTGTAGAAATTAAGAATGAACTAGAAGCAGATAGCTGTTTCCAGTCACTCGGTCTTTAAAGCTGAAGTAGGATATCCTGTATAATTAGTGCCCTAGGCACCTGGCAGACACAAATGTGAATCTTCTCTGAGGGAAGGTAACCTCATTCTAGGCTTCGATTTATTTCTGTAAATGACTGTAGAAATACAATGTCTAATATACAATAAAAATAACCATACACATATAAAAAAGAGTAAAGAAGAGGATAAAGGAAAGGTTGATGGCTAAGAAGTGTCCGCAGAGAGTGAGACCAGCAGTAGAAATATCAAGACCATATCATCAGTCTCCGGATTTTCCTGTATTTCTTGATGGAGGCCAGGACAACCAGAGAGCAAAGAGTTGAAAATGGGCACAGTTTCTTAAATTCTGAATTTAGGGCCAGAGCTAATTAATGTGTCTAGTCTTTGCTATATTTTATTTGATTCTCCGGTTTAAGTCATAGGAAAGGAATCCAAATAGAAAGAAGCTAAGTTAAAGTGGTCATCACTTTGGGTCATCTGAGATAGCCACTTGACTTCCCCTCTCCCCCTCCAGCCCCAGTCCTCCATTCAGAAGTCCTTATTTAGTGGAAGAACTTACACAGCTACAGCTAGAAAATGACCTTTCTATGCCAATGAGTTGGTATCGTATTCATGGTTTCATACACAGATATTTTCTTCCTACATTTTTTATTTGCTAAAACTTTTGGAACATCCTAGATAGTTATTGAAAAATATTGCGAAGTTCAAAGAAATATAAGCTATCATATTTTATAAGTGAATCAGTTTCATTGTCTAAATGCAAAAACCTCAATTTACTATTTGGCTCAATAGCAAGCTGAAGATACTGCATGAAATAATTGACTGAATTTAGGAATAAAGAAACCATATAATTGTTTCTGATGTTTTTAACTGATACCGACTTTATAGCAAGCATGCTTTAAAACGCAGATTTTTACCGAGTTAAATAAATTTGAGGTATACCTTCTACTTTGTTAATGTCAAGGTATTATCAAGTTGGTAACTCCATGTGGTGAAAGTATTTATGGTGTTGTTATCTTACTTGTGGGATTGTCAGGGCAAGAGGAGAGGAAAATCCATCCGATGTGGGCCGGAGTCAATTGAAGGGTGTTTTACAATCACAGCACACTATAGATTTTCTTGAGAATTTCATGGTCCATGACCATGTGTAAGTAATGATTATGTTTTTCATGCCCACAGCACAAAGAGTCCTGTCAAAGAAATAGTTATTGGGGTAATTTTCCTATAAAGACATTGCACAAATGGTAGAAACTTTACAGTTTAGCTGTGCACACTACAGGTAGATGTATAATGATTATTAAAGATCAACCAAAGTCAAGGAACTTTGCAAATTAAAAAAAAGACTATTTTTTAAATATCCATCAATAATTAAAACTAATATCCTCAGAGATTTTAAACAGCAATCTTTGCATGTGAGAATTAAAAGGTGATCAGAAAAACTGACAAATATCTTGTGATACTTACTTCTTAAGCTACCCAGTCAGTACCATACTAAGGTACATGTGTAATAAAATTTTCTTTCTATTCCTTCAGCCTAAAATGAATTATTCATACTAGCAAAAAGAAGGGGAAACAAGGAGCCCTGGATACAATTAATAATAATTACATAAAAAGTGATGACTAGCAATCTGACAAAGGCAGAGGAGAGATAAAAATTAAAAAGCAGAAAAGAATTGCTAATCTACACAAAGCAATCTATGGCTGCTTAAACTGTCACATGAAATCAGCAAGAAAACGTGTTCAGTATTCTCATTCTGAGGTACATCAAAAAGCATAAAACATATTTTAATTCAACACAAATGAAATACAAAAAAATGTAGACACTATATTTCATATGCCTAAGGTATTTGCAAAAGTTCACTTACATAGAATATCAGTATTCTATATAGAAATACTATTGAGTTGACCAATAAAACTGTGTGCAATTAAAAAAATTAAAACTTGGAGAACAATTAGCTAAATCATATTTAGCCAATGTAGTTAATCAATAGAATATAACATTAACATTAAAACAGAGTTTAAGAATCTATAAAGCAGAATGGTAAATAAATATTACAAAATATAAAATGTTGGCTCGGCGCCTGTGTCTCAAGCTGCTAAGGCGCCAGCCACATACACCTAAGGTGGCAGGTTCGAATCCCCAGCCCGGGCCCGCCAAACAACAATGACGGCTGCAACCAAAAAATAGCCAGGCGTTGTGGTGGGCGCCTGTGGTCCCAGCTACTTGGGAGGCAGAGGCAGGAGACTCGCTTGAGCCCAGGAGTTGGAGGTTGCTGTGAGTGTGATGCCATGGCACTCTACCCAGGGGGATAGCTTGAGGCTCCGTCTCAAAAAAAAACAAAAACAAAAACAAAAGCAAAAACAAAATATAAAATGTTCACTATCATTATAGCTGTGCATAATGATAGTGTACACACATCTGCTGTGCTACAATAATGATGTAATGGATACATTTCTCCCAAATATATATTGAATATTATCAAAATAATATTTTTATTATAAATAATGTTCAGCATAAATTGTAGTTAGCACTAATAATACAGAGAGTGTTTTAATTAATTTAGTGATTGACATCTATTTATTTCACAAAATTACTGAAGGCCTTCTATCTATCTCAACTTTGTTAAAATTCACCTGGAGTAAAAAGGCATGCTGATGACTTCTAGAGGCTCCTCCACCAACAGTCTTGTTATCAACAAGAGACTTCAAAATCTGGTAGAAGAGAGACTTCAGTGTGAGTGGGACTGGACAAACACAACATAAGTCCTCTCCATGGAGCAATGCATTCTAGTACGGATAATATTGGGACCAGCTTCAGTCTGTTTATAAAAAGATTTGCCAACATGCAACTAAAATTCAAGCTCCAAATCTGTTTATGTGTGATATGATTGAGTAAATTATATTAGCATATTATGAAAAACAATTAGTTCTGTGAATCCAACCATAAAAAAACTCACTGACAAGTCAAGTATATGTCAGAAAAAAGGAAAACCCCAAGTAATGCCCTTTTCAAAGTAGGATTTCCAATAGCTGCAGTGTACTTAGATGCCTTTCCTGAGACCAGTAGTCCCTAAAGAGAATATTTGAGAGTTTTTAATGACACCACTCTCTACTTTCCATGAAGAACTCTCAGTTTGCCACTGGCTTTAAAGGGAGCTACAAGTTAAAGAGGCACAATCCAAAGACAAATAACTATCAAGGGATTTATGTTGTGTCATGAGCATTTGGAAATCACTCGTCTAGAATCTTGCATGTTATTTTTCAAATTTTTAATCATTAAATATTTTAAACCTAAAGAAAAAAAATAAATATATGAAAAATACTCATGTATCTACTGAGCTCCATACCTGGAGACATGAACATTTTGCTTTGTTTTTTATGTTGGTTAAAAACTAAAAATTAAAGAAGGCAGCCTATGTTCCATTCCTCCATCCTTAACTGTCTTGCTCTCCCTGCAGGTGACCAGGCCTCTGATGTTGGTGATTGTTGTTTATGTGTAAGACCTTCTATTTTATATCCAGTCATGTTATAGATGAATAATATTATTTTATGCTTTATCAATGTATATAAATGTCATCCTTTTGCATTTAATTTCTATTTCTCTCAGCATTGTATTTTGGATATTTATACATCTTGCTACATGAAGAAAATACTTTATTTCAATTACTATGGAAATTTTTAGAGTATTAAAAATAGTTTACATCCCCAGTTTACAGCCCATGTTTTCACTATCACAAACAATGTTGTAATGATATCTTTAGAATCTTTATATGAGTCTCCTGAATAGGGACAACAGTATATTAAAGAAGAAAGTTTAGTGAATGAGGACGGAAATCAGAGAGGATGTAGACAGAAAATGGAGAAGACCTGGCCATTCCAGGTGCCTTGACTCTTCTTTGGGAAAGAGGTTTAGCAAGCAGAAGCTAAGAGGGTTAGCGAAAAACTGAAGAAATGTGAACTTTTCCTTTCTATTCATTAAACACAGCTTTGGAGGTACAGTGAGGATAGAAAAGAAGGTTAAACCATTTGGCACACCACAGCTTTTGTAGCTATGACAACAGTAAACCCTAATGCAAAAAACAGGATTCTCAGCATTGTCTAGAAGGCTGCATTTTCTCCATTAGGCCAAGTATTCACCCTACTCTGATCTCAAGTGCTTTACTGTGTATTTTATAGTACACTCACCAAAGGCGGAGTTAACTTCCCTCTCAAACTTTGGGCTCAAATGATATTATTTTGTTCAATATGACACTAGTAGATGGGTTTCAAGTGGCAGCTTAAAACACAATTGTGCATTTGGCCCTTGGAGTTTTGTCACTGCCATGAGAAGGACCTATCTGGTTACCTGTTTATCCAAGGAGAGTGAGAGATGTGGCATCTCAAGGTGTGAAGCCGTACCAGCTGCTATAGCCTCCTAACAAACCAGCAGATCTGTGGAAATAAATGACTGTTGTGCTAGTTTAAACCATCGGATTTGGCGTTGTTGTTATATAGTATCATTGTTACTTGCTTCCATTTGTAGATTGGAAAATCACTGCTGTAATGATGTCAGTTTTCTCCAAACTAATCTCAGTTTCACTGCATTTTAAATGAGGGTCCTAACAAGTTTTTGTTTGTTTTTTTGCTTTTTAAAAACTAAAAGGATGATTCTGAAAATTCATAAAGAACTGTAAAAGATAAGATATTCAAAGACATTTGAAAGAGAACACAGTGTAAGAATAGAAACCATCAGGTAACAAGAGTTATTATTAATCTCTAGTGATTAAAGTAGTTCAACCAAAAAGATAGACAAAATGATCAAAGGACAAAAATGAGAGCCCAGTGATAGACCCACACATGTATTGTCACTTGATTTGTGATAAGGTGCTGGTGAATTATAGAAAGGAAAGGAATAATCTTTCAATAAATGCTGCTGGGACAATTGGATATCCATATGGAAAACAATTAATATTGGCTTCTACATCAGCCTATACCAAATAATGAAATAGATGATTTCAGATGGATTACAGGTCCCAGCATGGAATAAAAACAAACAAAAAAAACTTTTAAAGTAAAACATAAAAACAGTTCTCCATGACCACAAGCAAAGATTTCTTGAAGAGGAGACAAAAATCACCAATTATCAAAAAGAATAGGATGATAAATTTAAATACATAAAATTAAAAAGTTCTTTTTATCAACACATATTAACAGAGTGAAAGGGCAAACCACAGAGTGTGACAAAATGCATAACATCTATCCAAAGAAAGACTTGTCTCCGGAAAGTACAAAACTCCATGGAAGTCAGTTGTAAAAAGAAACTCAAATGAACAGAAAAATGGTAAAAGACTTGAAAATATGTTATAAAAGGGACTATCTAAATAGTCATAAATATATGAGACAAAAACATATGAAAATGTGAAAAATGTGAAAATGAGCAATAAACACATGAACATATCTGACATTCATCACCAGGAAGGGGCAGATTAAGATATGGTACACGCACACACACACACACACACACACACACACAGAAGAACGGCTGGGTTAAAAGGGCTGGCAACACTAAATGTTAGTAAAGATGCTGAGTGACTCAAATCTTGCACTTTGCTTTGCAAATGCAAAATGGACCATTTTATAAGCTATTCAGTGGTTTCTTATAAAGTTAAAATTATATTTATACTATGATACAGCAATTTCTTCCTAGGTACATCCAGAGTATTTAGGCTATTTAGATAAATAAAGGTATGTAAATCCCAAAATGACTTGTACAAAAGTCTCCATATCAATTTTATGCTTAATAGCCCCAAATGGCAAAGCCCAAATGAATATTAATTGGAGAATGGGTAAGCAAATTTTTGGATATTTATGTAATAGAATACGTCTCAGCAACAATGTGAAACAAATTACTGTTAACAGACAGCAGGATGAATCTTAAAACACGTTTTGATAAGTAAGAAAAGTCAAACACAACACATAACGTATAATTCTGTGCTTATCAAGTTCTGGAACACTCAAAACTAATCTACAGTGATTAAAATAAGAATAGTAGTTACTTCTGGTGGGGGAATGGGGGGTGCATAAGGGATTTACTGGGAATGAATAAATATGTATATATCTTCATAGGAGCAGGGAGATGGGTTACATGACTTTATCCATTTGTCAAATGATTATGATTTATAATCATTCTTATTAGTAGCTACTGTTTAAGCTTTTAATTACCAGAGATATTCTTTCACACTATCAAAATATTCAAGGAAATTTCTTTGAAGGAATTTCTGAATACATATCATGCTCTTGGTTTTATACTTAGGAAGTTATAAAGAGACATAATATTTGCTTTATTAAAAATAAAAGTTATGGCATATTTAGAGAAGACCTAATCTCCAGAAGAAAAATTAGAAAACAAAGTAATATTAGTACTAGACTAAACATACGGGATATTGTGATTTGTAATCACTAGGGGAAGCTGTTCCCAAAGATGCTGCATTTTTGTGAGCTTTGAAGACCTTTTTTATAGATACATGTGTATATGCACAGGTTACAGGGCTTGCTAAGCTAGTATAATTCATACAAAAAGGTAGTATTAGAAATTTATGCTTCACAATTTAACCTTGGAAACAGCTCGAAGATGGAAATGATTTAAGGCAGAGGAATAAAATGGCCTCCATATTGCACACATTTTAAACACTGGGGGAAAATGAAAAATCATTTAAAACTAATTGCGTAGTAGGCTATATTTTCCTGGCAATTGTTAAACGTCAGATTTGGTAAAGTTGTCTAGGCTGGTAAGTTATAATACACAGATGTAAATTTAAAATATCTGAAATTACATAAGCTAAATCGTCAATGTTTTTGAGCTCTATTCTTTTAGACAGATAAATATGTTACTGCTGTGTTTATATAATATCATATATCGAAATAAAAATCTAAAAATTATTTTAGACATATCCCATGTCCAGATAGTGAATTAGAGATAGAGACAGAATTCAGAATAAGAAAATATGAGGGGGGGTCACAAAAAGATAGTGCAGAGTAAGCAAGAAGAAAGCTGATAGGCCTCTGAGGAATAAGATCATCATGAGAAATAAATCAATAGTGGTTTTTAAGAAAATGTCTAATGTAGTAGAGCCTCCATAATTGGCCACCTTTCTACATTGATTGCCTCCTTAAGGTGACCTAATTTTCATAGACCAGACATGCACCACATGAACACATCAGTACAGCAGGCCTAGTTCCTTATGGTGACCATCTCCATATGTTGACCAGTTTGCTACAGTCTCTTGGTTGGTCAATTTACAGAGGGTCTACTACAATTCTAAGTTATTGCCTATACTTTGCTGTTTCCAAAACTTCAGTAAAAGTTTGGTACAATAAAAATAATTGTAGTAGGAGAAGAAAAGTGCTGAGTTAACCAAAGGAAGACATTGAAACAAGAGATGATCCAGAAAAATATACTCTAAGCCCACTCCCGACAGCCTCCTTGGAAATATTAAGAGGTAGGGACTCTCTCAAGTCCTTTGTATAGGCACTCAGTCATGTTTGATCATATCAAAGAAATAGAATTGCCCTCTGAAAGCTAGAAAATTTGAGAATTTTGAGGAAGTACAAAGTTAAACAGATAAAACAAATGAAAATGTGACTTACCTCTTTTTTTTTTCATCCAAAAGTTTTGGCAAATAGATGACACGAAGTGGGAGAATTTTCAATAACCTCAGTCACTTCTCAAATGTCCTCTTCATACTATAAGTAAGTCAAAGAAACTTCACATGATATTCTGAATTTTTTTGAATGGAATGAATATTTTGAGTTCATAGAATTAAAGCTCTAGTTTATTTTTGCAGGTTACAAGTGTACTATTGATGAATGTAACTACTTTATTGTGCATAAGCTGTTTCTCAGCTGTGTACTCTGGCAGTTTTACTTTTCTCATTAAAAGGTTTCAGTCTCTGTTCAGAGGGAAAAAGGAAATTAAGCAATGCACTCCCTAATTCGAACATTCCTTCAAACTGTACTTTTCCATTCCTGGTCCCATTTTTAGAACATGGAGTGTTCTCGTTTCTGCAAGGATTTTGCTGTATTTTAACAAGTTTATACCTTTCTTTACGACAGACAAGTACTTTAAATAAAATTCTTAGTCAAAGGAAAATTTTCATCTAACATCACATTACATGTAAATACAACTAAGACTTAAAATTTTAAAACTAGTTTTATGATCATTTCTGAAGAATTTTGCTCTCATAATAATTTAAAGTATTTTAACGGCTGTGCAATGGACCATACATAAAAGGGGTCTGAGTTTACAAAGTGTATTCGTACTCTCTATATATACATATATATATATTATTTTTCTATAACTGAGTTTCATCTTGAGCCTTTATCTACCTAACGGCAATATTTCCAAGCTGACACTGTCATTTCAATTCTCAATTCAGCATAACCAGTTTTTTTTCCTTCCATCTTCCCCCTCCATTGATATAATCTAGGTTCGCAGTAGGGTGAGGTTTCTTATGTATGGTCTTGGCATCAAAAGATGTTTGTTACTTGGTTAGTGCCTCTTCTTACTAGTTTCCAAGAGATGCACGTTGATCCTGTGCCCTCTCCCTCTGGTGGACACTGAGTTACTGTTTCCCACCAGAAAGCTCCGTGCTGCTTTTGGCCACAGCTTCCTCTTACTATAACTGTAAGAGGATTATTTGGTGATCTAAGATCTGATGAATCTCCATAACCTCAGGAACAGTGATGTTCTTCCTCAATGCCTTGAGGACACAGGCAATCTGGGAGGTTTCTCAGGTACTGTCTCCCTAACCTCACCATGTCACTATTTCTATGTCCAGGGAAGCAGGGAAGTTACCAAAGGCCATTTCTGGGGCTCCAAAGGTCAACCTCAGACAACCAGCCAGCTTGATGTCCTCCCATGGAACTAAGCACAGTTTATCAGATGATAGGTCTCTCAGGTCTTTTCTTAGAAGCATTTACAGGGCAGTGCCTGTGGCTCAAAGGAGTAGGGTGCTGGCCCCATAAACCAGAGGTGATGGGTTGAAATCCGGCCCTGGACAAAAACTGCCAAAAAAAAAAAGAAGAAGAAGAAGAAGCATTTACAAAGGCTTCTTAACTTATAATGTGGTTATGTCCAAATAAACCCCATTTTTAATAAAAGATATCATTAGTTGAAAATGCACTTAATACACTTGACCTACCAGAGTTTAGCCTACCCTATTTTAAATGTGTTTAGAACACTTACACTAGCTTGCAACTGGGCAAAATCATCCAACATAAAGCTTATAAAGTGTTAAATATCTCATGTAATTTTTTGAATACTGTACCCTGTAGAGTGCAAGTTTTTCAGCTCCGTGGTCTTGGGCCACCAGGGATGCGTGGCTCTCTTCTCCTGCCCAGCATCCTGAGGCAGCATCACACTGCATATTGCTAGTCCAAGAAAAGATCAAAATTCAAAATTTGATGTGCAGTTTTCAGTGAATGCGTAACACTTTCACACCATCCTAAAGCTGAAAAATTGTAAGTCCAACCACCCTAAGTAAGGGGTCACCTATACAAGCATCTGATACTCTATCATCTAATTCTTTTACCCCAAAGGCTCGTGGTCTCTCACACGTGCATGTACGGGCTTTCACACTCTCTCTTTATCTCCCCCTGCCCTGTACATGTTCCAAATTATCTCCCTTAAAGGAAGACCATGATATTTATATTTAATACAAAGAACAAGCTAACTGATTGGTGTTCTGGGTCCTTCTGTGAAGGCTCCTTGGGACAGTAACACTCCTATATCTATAGATTTAAATATGGACATAGTTAAACAAAAGAGGAAGGCTGGCAAGGGGAAGGAGAGCTCAGTTGTGTCCACTGATACTTAATAGCAGCCACTGAGCAGCACGTATAAAGGCGTGGCAGTAAAAGGAAATACATAGATTAGGAATGATCTTATTTTGCAATGTGTTGTCTTCCCTGATGCATTTTAAAGCATCTGTAAAGCGTTAAAAATGAAATCTGAGAAATGTTCTGAAATAGAACATTGTTCTCTTAAAGAGACTTGCTTCTCTTGTTCCCTTTGAATGAGCATTTTTCTTTTTCTCATTAGTGCTCTGAAGGCAGACAAAGCTTAATAGTAAAATTTAATTCTGCCTGTTAAGAAACTAAATTAACAGAATTAATTCAACAGTTGAGTCCACACAACTCCAGTGAAGAAAACTCCAGATAGAATTTACAAGTCTGTTGGACTGATTTGCCAACCCGCTTTTGATTTATTAAATTCCCTGTTTTTCTAGTTTATAATTGTTCTTCACCACGCAAATTGCATTTCCCTTCGGCATGTGGGTTATCTCCATTTGCAGTACTCAGATAACATGTTGTTATTAGATGTACAAGCAACTTGGAACAATGATGAATCCAGCATTGAATGGCACAAAACATCTGCAAGGTTTTAGAGACATAATCTAATCATTCGAAGCATTTAAGGACCAATGGATTTAGTTGGCAATCAGGCCCCCCCCAAAAGACAACCTTTAATTACCTCATGAAAGTCTAATTACTCTATTCTGTCCCCCTGTGTTGCTGGTATTATGAAGGTCAACAACTGAAGTTGTGCATTCATCCCTAGCATGGTTGTTTGCTTTCAGGGCAAGCTCTCTTTCTAGTTTGTAGATGGTCACATTCTTGCTGTTCATCTGTACAGGAATATCTCTCCAGAAATTTTCTCCTATCTCATCTGAAATATTTTGTTTGCTGTCTTTCCAGAATTGCTTCCTTTTTTAGGATAAAATAATGTAAGTTTATTTTATATGAAAGAGAGAAAAGAGAGTGAGGGGAAGAGATGAAGACAGAGAGAGAGCAGAGACCAGGGAGTGAGGGAAGGGAAGATGGGGGGAGAACCAGAATTATTTCTGTAAGAAAACAAACATCGTGTAATTTCTCTTAAAAATAACATTGATAATTTCTATATTTTCCCTCATCTGTCATCCTATTTCTCTTCTCCTATTTATTAAAAAGCTTCCTGACAACATTATCCATACTTTATATCTACAATTCTTATCTTCCCATTTATTTCTAACCCATCCCATTTAGGCATTGACCTCCACTGTCCAACGAAATAACTTGTGTCAAGACCAACAATGAACCCGCATAGCAGAATCTAATGGTCAATTTTCAATTCTCCCCTTACTAGACCTGTCAGTTCTATTTTTTCTCCAATAATTACTCCTTCCTCCTTGTTACACTTTGTCTTTAGTTGACGTCTAGGATCCAGACTATTTTAGTTTTCCCAATCTCTCGCCTCCCATCCCCCAAAATGATGAATCCCTAAGTCATGGTATGTGAAGACAGGTAGCCTTTAGGAGGTGACTAAAGTTAAATGAGGTCAGAGGGTGGAGTTTTAATATTTAGGACTTGCACCCTTATAAGATGAGAAGGAGACATCAGAGAGCACATGCACTCTCTCTCTTCTCCTGTCTCTCTGCATACAAAGTAAAAGGCCATGTAAAGATGTAACAAGAACGTGGTCATCTACCAACCAGAAAGAGAGGCTTCCCCTGAAACCAAATGTGCTGGCACTTTGATCTCAGACTTGTAGGTTCATGAACTGTGAGAAAACAAATATCTATTGTTTAAGTCATCAGATCTGTGATATTTTGTTACAGTAGCCCCTACAGACTAATACAGTGGTTCTCAAACTTTTGCTACAGCTTTTAGTGTTATCTAGAAAACATGCAGAAGTGTAGTGTTAAAATCCACCTTGGCAATTTACCGTATTCTGCCATGTGTAAAGCACACTTTTTGCCTGAATTTTTGAAGGAAAAATAAGGATTTGCATTATACATGGATAGTATAGCTCAGGTATAGGGGACCCCAGAAAGCCACCATGCCCTCCCACCTGTGCCTGCTGGGAAAATAGGAGTCCAACCCCAGAGGCTCAGGGATCTAGTGGGAGCAGTCTGCCCAGTGCCAGGATGAGAAGAGGGGGTGGTAACCACATGAGGAGAGGGCTGACATCTGAAGCCTAGCTAAGCTGAGTGGACCAGGAGCCCTGTGCAGGCCCCTGGGACCCACCTGGCTGCACACAGGGAGATCTCAGAAGCTCCCTCCTCACTGACACATATAAGACCATCTCAGCCACGGCACCCAACATGGCAGGGAGGGAAGGACTCATGGAAAAGAAGGAAGCATCAGCCTTCACAGAGCAGGGCTGCAAGATGTTGTTGTGATCAGAAGAGTGTTATCCCTCCCCAGATGTGCTTCTTCCAGCAGAGAGCCCACCACTTTTTCAAGGAGCATTTTCCTGAAAGTTTGGGCCAAACGCATGGGTATGTATCATATATGGGAGGACATTTCACATGGCACAATACAGTAAAAGATCTTGTTACAACTGCCCAAGAACTTGCCTTTATAACAGGTTCCTCAATGATGCTGATACTGCTGGTCTTGGCTCTACACTTCAAGACTCACTATTCTAAGTAGTTTTATCTAGGCCCTGGCTTTAAAAACCAACTCTGATGGTTATTTTGTTTGTTTGTTTGTTTTTAGAGACAGTCTCACTTTTGTCACCCTTGGTAGGGTGCTGTGGCATCACAACTCACAGCAACCTCCAACTCTTGGGCTTAGGCAATTCTCTTGCCTCAGCCTCCCAAGTAGCTAGGACCACAGGTGCCCACCACAACACCCAGCTATTTTGTTGTTGTTGTTGTTGTAATTTGGCCAGGGTCTGAACCCCCACCCTTGGTATATGGGGCAGGTGCCCTACTCACTGAGCCATAGGCACCGCCCCTCTGATGCTTTTTTAATGTGTCAACTTGACTGAGCTATGGGATGACCGGTTTAACCTTGGGTCTGGATTTGTCTGTGCAGGTACTTCCAGAAGGGATTAGCACTGGAGTTGGTGGACTATGTAAAGCAGATTTCCCTCCCCAGGGTGGGTGGACATCATTTACCACACTGAGGGCATGAGGAGAACTAACAGGTGGAAGGAGACCAATTCTCTCTCTTTGTCTGACTGCTTGAGCTGAGACATCAGTCTTCTCCTGCCCTTGGACTGTTATTTACAGCCTTGGTGTGCCTGGTTCTCATGTGTTTGGATGCAGACTAGAATTTACACCTGGCTTTCCTGCGTCTTTAGCTGGTAAAGGACAAATTGTGGGGCATCTCAGTCTCAATAACTGTGCAAGCCAATTCCCTATAGTAAATCTTATTCTAAAAGTAAATAGATATAGATATAGAAAATTATATATACATTATATGCTATTATACCAACTATGTACTTAGGTCTCTTAGTCGTAGACCTGAAGACCAGAGGACCAGAGCTTTTTTCTGAATTCTAGACTCAGGTATCCAACTGCCCACCTGACCACTCTGCTTAAATGACTAGAATGTACTTCAAGCTAATGTGACCTGAACTAACCTAATGATATTTTCCCCAAATCTGCCTCTCTGGAGAAGACATCATTTTAGTGAATCACAATTCCATTCTTCAAATGCCCAAGTTAAAAACTTGAAGACATACTTTAGTCTTTTATTTTATACTACATATTTAATCCCTTTGCAGATTTTATCAGCTATTTCTTTACCTTCATCCACACTTTGCTGATTTCTTGACACACATGACCTTATCATTCATGTCCAAAGCATGATGGTCTCTCACTGTAATTATTACAATTCCTTTCAAACTGGATTTCTCCCTTCAGCTCTTGCTATTCCCTGTGTTACACCCATCTATTATTTTTAAAATCCAGAGAAATAGTTTAAAAAATAAGTGAAATTATGCCACTCCTTAACTTCTAGTCTTTTGATTGTTTTCCTTCTTACTTAGAGACAAAGTCTTTACAATGGCCCTAGCACCCACACAATTTCATTCATTCCCTGACAGTTTCTCCTATAATTTGAATTTTTTCACTCAGTTCTGTTTACATTAGAAGATTATACTAATTTTGAACATGTCATTATTTATGTTCTCCCTTGAACTTGCTTTTCCTTGTGCCAAGTATTTTTCATCATCTAAAACATCATATATTTTGCTACTTTTTTTATTTTTGTCTCTGCATTAGAATCAAAGTTGCATGACAGAAGGATTTTTAAAAATACATTTTTGTTCACCACTACATCCCCAGAGTTCAGAATAATAACTTCACATAGGAGGTCCTCAACAAATATGTGTTGAATAAAAGAAAACATAAAATGTATAACAAATTTAAAAGGTGAAATCAGAAATGAGATGGGAATTTTCCTTCCTGCTTTAAAAGATATTGTAGCCAAATGGTAAAGAGCATGAGCTCTGGCGTCGGATTGTCTGGGTTTGCTTCCTGGTTCTATCACTCCTTTGACCTTAAATAAGTTATTTAATGGTTTGGGACCTCAGTAGACTCAGCTATAAAGTGGAGACAATAATATGCCGACCCCATAAAGTCACAATGAGTAGTAAATCAATTAATATGAAAATAAGGCACTCAAATTAGTTCCTGGAACAAAATAAACCCTATCAAAGCCCTTATTGTCCTTCAGGGCAGATTGACTATTTAAAGTTATTCACTGAAGGCTTTGCCCTTTTCTGGGTGGAAAATGGAGTGGCCATGGAGGCTGTCATAGTGTACTTTTACTTCAGCAGTAACCCTGACATGTCAGAAAACAACATTTCTTTCTCAGTACAAGATCCCATGGGCCCCAGGACCAGAATGAAGGCCTGGCTAATTAGTACAGTACATATTTACACTTTGTGTGATTGGAAAGTGACTTTTTCTTCTTAGGAGATATACTAAATATAATAAGAGAACTGGCAGACAGAGAACTCAGTATGATGGTTGGCAGTGTAAGGAAATCTCAGTTTTATGTCCTGCTTCTTTAGGAAACTGCCCATATCAAGCTGAGTGTTTTTCAAATATAGTTGCATATTAAAAGCACTTTAAAATGCCCCAGACTACTTGTATTGGTTTTCCGGAGCCGTTCCACAGATGGGTTGGCTAAAACAAAAGAAGTTTACTTCTTACATTTCTGAAACTTAGAACAATAAGTTGAAACCATCAGTGGGTTTTGTTTCTCCTTGTAGATGGCTGCCTTCTCTCCATGCACACACATGACCCTTTCTCTGTGCAAGCTTACTTCTGATGTCCCTTTCTATTCTAATAAGGACACCAGTGCTATTAGATTAGTGCCCCACTCTGATGACTTCATTTAACCTCAATTACCTCTTTAAATGATTTATCTCCAAATGCAGTGGCATTGGGGATTAGAGCTTCAATGTATTTATTTTGCAGAGGGAGGAATTCAATTTATAATATTCAACCCTCTGGCCTCCTAAAATGCTTGTCTTTCATATATGCAAAACATATTTTCCCCAATCCCAACAGCCTCAAAAGTCTTGACCCATTCCAGCATCAACTCTAAGTCCAAACACTTATCCAAATATTTTCTAATTCAAGTATAAGTGAAATTCAATATACAATTCATCCTGAGGCAAATATTCCTCCAGCCATGAACCTGTGAGACCAGACAAGTTATGTGCTTATAAAACACAATATTAGGACAAGCTTAGGATAGACATTCCCATTCCAAGAAGGAGAAATTTAAAAGGAGAAAAGGCTGGCAGTTCCCAAGAAATTCAATATGCACCAAAGCTAATTCCACTTGATTTTCAAGCACAGGAATAAATCTCTTTGGCTCAGTGTTCTGCCTTGTAGGTCTACTGGAGAAGCAACACTGCTCCTCGGCCCTGGGTGCCACCTCACCTCTGAGGCTCTGAGCAATACCAGCCAGCAGAGAAAGAAACAATCTCATCTACTAAACTTGGACGCTCCCCCATGCAGGGAGTAGAAGGCCTCTCAATCTCTGAATCTCCCTCGGGATCATTCTTCCTTTTCTCATAGGATAATGCGCATGTACAGCCAAACAGCCATATTATCCGTGCTGTAGAATCCCAGAAGTCCGACAGCCTTTCTTCATTTTGTCCCATTGCTGTTCCCTTCAGTTCAAGCTGGCAGTGCTTTTGCTGATATAAACGAATCTCTATTCTGGCTTTTGCCAAGATGTCAGCTTAGACCCACAAGTCAGACCCATAATGTGAACTGGCTCAGGAGATTATGGAGGTTGGCATGTTCATAGGGTGATTCAGCAAGCTGCAGATCCAGGAAAAAGCTGATGCTGCTCCTTCTACTACAGAATGTCCTCTTGCGTAGGGTAGATTAGTGTTTTGTTCATTTCAGGATTTTAGTTGATGGCATGAGGTTCAATGCCATCTTCTTTGCTTAAAGTTAACCAATCTAAATGTTAATCTCAGGTTGGTGCCCATAGCACAGTGGTTATGGCCCCAGCCACATACACCAAGGCTGGCAGGTTCGAACCAAGCCGCGGCCAGCTAAACAATGACAACTGCAACAAAAAACAGCCTGACATCATGGCGTGAGCCTGTAGTCCAGCTACTTGGGAGGCTGAGGCAAGAGAATCACTTAAGCCCAAGAGTTTGAGGTTGCCATGAGCTTGATGCCATGGCACTCTACCCAGGGTGACGTAGTGAGACTCTGTCTCAAAAAATAAGAAAATAAAAAATGAATAAATGTTAATCTCATCTAAACACCCCTCACAGAAACATCCAGAATAATCTTAGCCAAATTCTTTGCAACATACCCAGACAAACTGACACTTAATTAACCATCATAATATGCAAATATTTATATCAAAATAAGAGAAATATACTAGTCATTCTTTTTTTATACTAATCACTCTTACAGTCTTTGTTTCTGCAGCTGATTTTGGGATTGTAGTTGGTACCCCACTACCCATCACACTAATCAAATAAAATACTTTGGGGTGTGGGTGGAGATGCTGAGTAATAAATATTTTTAAGATGAACTCCAGGTATTACAATGTAGAAACAGGTTTGAGAACCGTTGAATGACCAAATGCTTATGTCATAGCTATTAACTGTTGCCACTAACTTTTGTCCTTACTTAGGAGTAGGGAGACTATGGGGGAAAAAAGTTAGAAAGAGTCCCTTAAGTAGAAGGAAAGTTTTCTATTACTGCATTAAGTGGGGAGTGTATGGCAACTTGAACCGGGGTACTTGAAGACTTAGGTCACTCATTAAGGGTAGGAGGCAGGACACTTGAATCTGAAACCTGGAATATAGAAAATGCCTTTAGGGTCTCCTAAAATTGGGAATAGTCTACTGAGACTGAAGGGAAAACCCACATAGCTGAATACTTAATAGATCCCCCCCCCCCCCCCGCCCAGGGCTAGTTGCTGTTTGAAACTATCCTATTTCTTCAGTCAAAAATTCAAAGTCAATGTTAATTATAGAAAAGGAAACAATGTCTGTTCAATCTTAGCCCTTTCCTGGCTCCAAGAAATGTAGAGTTCCAGGCAGGGTGTGCTGTAGGACTACGTCCTAAAACTCCTTATGGTGATGGGAGAATCAGAGGTCCCTGAGAAAAACCCATGAACCCAGAAATAAGCCCATCTTCTTGAGAAAGGGAGAAGGAGAGGTAGAGTAGAAGTAATTCCAAGCCTGTCTATTATTCTAGTGTTGATTACAGATACTGTACCCTTTGAAGGGGGAAGGAAGGGACCCAACACATACACGAGTTATGTACATTTTAAGTTTTGTTCATGTTTCCATTCATAAAACTGGAAAAATGAATCAGGTATTGATTTTAAAACAATACTAAGTCCCAAAGACATATATCCCATGTACTTTGTTAGGCTGGTTGAAGTTTACACATTTCTTTCTTTTTTAATAAACAGTTAACCTGATGCATTTAACACCCCCAGTGAATCAAGCAATGCATTATTCTCCATGGGTTATTAATTCTGAAAGTAACTTCCACAGACTGGGCAAGCAAATAATATGTCTTTTCATACTTTCCTCTTTCCATTCCTTCTCTGTATAAAAAATCTGAGCCATATTTAATCCAAAAGTAGTATATGTACTATTTACATTTAAAGTCTTTAGGGAAGACATATCTAGCAATTAAATGCACTTAACTAATACCTATAATTTTCTAATATGAAATTCTTTCACTGAGCATATGTGACTGCCTTATCTTCATGATCCATAAAATTAAGTCACATGTATCCTCAGGCATCAGAAAATAACCTTTCCCTTCAACACTGGAAGATACTTTTTCGTTGTTTTTTTTTTTTTTTATTGTTAATCCAACTAGAGCTGTGAAAATGTGCAATACATATTAAATTTGTTCATGAAAGGTTTTAATATCATTCATCAAATTAAATTTTGGAAGAAGTTATTCTTCTCCATAATGATATAGCGTTGTGCTTGGTTATTTTAATTTATTTAGAGGCAAATGTTATTAACCTGTCTTGAAAGAAATTGTGTTGTTTCTTTAGTGGCCAATCGTTTCCCTGTGCGAGTGAGTATTCATGGAAGGGTTTTTTTTTAGCAGCAACGAAGTTATTAATAGCACCTTGTGATTCTTCTCCCATAGTCATGGTAACACTGATGGTGCTACTCTTGGGCACGGAAGATTATTACATGATTATGAAGCCCCAGTTGTTTCAATAAGAATGATTAACTCAAGCCATCAATTTATCACTCATCCGTCAGCCCCTGTGTGGTGCTCACTTCAGTATTTTAGTTGATGATAGACGTAAATGTCCTCTGAAAATCTTTATGTTTTTCTTTCATTCTTTGATAAATACTCTACATTTTTGCATAGGATTAAACATGCCACTCTTCTCACTAATATTTTAAAGTCCATTTTATTAAGTTTTTATGACCAGTCATTTCATTTCCAACGTTATTGGAACTACAACTAGGAGCTTTAAAATATGTGTTTCATCTAGGGAAAATATAGCTAGTCATTTTTCACTGAAATTTATATGATCTCTAAACTTGTAGAGATTGATAGTTTTTCATACTCCTCCACTTTGGGGAGGTTAAGATTTATTGCTGCATCTTTTGTTTATAATTCATTCCATGAAAAACAATTCTGAAATTATCTGTGAATTCCCTCCTGCAGCTAGCTATTGCTTGAAACTATCCTATTTCTTCAGGAATGGGCTAGTATTGAACAGACCTTGCTTTCCTTTTCCATAATTAACATTGACCCTAAATTTCTGACTGAAGAAATTTGGAAACAAAAGACCATCTTCACCCTGGGAATCTCTAAGAGCATTACCTTATTAAGGAAAAATAATCTCAATAGATTATAGATCTGGGCATTTTAACATCTCTTCATACAAATATAAACTCTCCATTGGTACTGACAAGTTTTATCATTTGTGATTAACTTCTTAAGTTATTTCTTTTTTACACCACGTTATGGCTTTTCAAAGCTTGACTTACATGGGGTAGAAGCCAAAATAGGAATCTAAGTTCTTACTAAGCATATAGTTGATCAGCTATTATAGCCTGATGACCTAAGATAGCTTAGCCTGATGATACTCTTTGAAGCTCTGAAAAAGAAAAATAAAGTTAGAAAGAGAAAACTGATAATTTTTCATTTAACTTTCTCCTACATGAAAATAATGCCCCAAATTTGCCTTTTCCTTGGTCTTTCTTTCTCCATTATGGGTTGTAAAAATACCTTCTTATATACAATGCAGTTTTTCTAATTTCAGTGCAAACATGCTCTGTTAAGTAAAAAGGTCTTAGAAGTCTGGGAAATATAAATGGTGACAGGAAGTAAAAGCTGCCAATTTCCTGGCCTATAAAGAATGGAGATTGAGTCCATTCTCTACACTGAGTAAGATAATATTTAAGCCAGGCTGGGCTGACCTTTTCTGGGTTGGTCATAAACCTTAGCTAATTGTGACACATTCTGTAGTATATTAATCCCAGAATATAGCATAAACACTTGGCAGGCTTAAATTCACTTTGATGTGATCTAGAAAACTGAAGGCTTGTCTATGTTTGAGAAGAGACTCTATCATTAGCCATTTTCAAAGATACTGATGTGTGTTCTATGCAGTAGTGACTGTCTCAGGGGAATATATTCCTTCTCATAAATGATCACCCCAGGAGAATGAACAGAAAAGAAAAGGGGAAGTCAAAGGCAAATAAAATAAAACAAAAGGAATAGAAAATAACCGATCCATAGATTGTGGAGATTATGAATAACTATAAGGTGGTTGTGGGCATAATAAAGAGGTGAGAACAGTGTTGGGAGAAAGCTATCAGGAGACAGCCTGAAAATACAGTCGTACACTCTAGAGGCAGAAGACCATCTTCACCATGGGAACTTCCAAGAATATCACCATTCCAAGCAAAGTAATATCAATTTCTAATGTTTAGTAGGCTAAGATTGAGGCTATTAAATTTAAAAGAATCAGGCGACACTGGTCGCTCAGTCAGTAGGATGCCAGCCACATATTCCAAGGCTGGCAGGTTCGAACTCAGCCCAGGTCAGCTAAAACAACAATGACAACTGTAACAAAAAATATCCAGATGTTGTGGTGGGCACCTGTAGTCTCAGCTACTTGGGAGGCTGAGGCAAGAGAATCGCTTAAGCCCAGGAATTTGAGGTTGTTGTGAGCTATGACTCAACACACTCTACCTGGGGGAACAGCTTGAGATCCTGTCTCAAAAAAAAAAATTAAAAGAATCAAAGTACTACCTTTTTTAAAAGTTTCAATAAATGGAAGTAAAATTGTACGAGTCTCTTAAACATTTACTACGATGACAGCTTGTTAACACAATCTGGGAGTAGAGTGAGGAGTCCTTGACTCAGGGCCAGGAGGTATTCTTGCCAGTGAATCAATACTGAAAGAATTCAGATTTTTCAAATAGTATTCTCTTCTTTGGGAAATTGAGGTTAATCCAAGTAACCATTTATATTTTGTGGACCAAAGTGTTAATCCTGAACTGCAGGTAAAGTTCTCTGAGAAACTGACTGTTTAATAGAGATTCGCTGTAGAAAGCTTACTCTGGAGGCTCGTGGGATGAAAATGTGTGGAAGGGAAGAAAAGGACAGAGAAGGCAGCGGGAGGAGGCAGAAGTAACAGTAAACTGAAGCAGTCTTAAAATAAGCCTCACAAAAGCCGTAGGGGGCTCTGAACCCAAAATGATTCTTAAGAGTTGACTTGAGTTGTGGTAAGGGAGCCAAGACTTTGCACACACGCACCCCTCTATCAGTCGTTGGATGCCAGCTGTCCTGGGAAGGGGAACACAACTTGAGCAAAGTGAATCTTTCCAGCTGAGGAAAGCCCAGAGGGGGCGGTTTGTTGAGGGCTATTGCTGGCAGTGCTCTCAGCAAGCCGGGTGGATGTTAGGAATTAAATCCCTATTCCTGAAGGGGGTTCTGGGTGACATATCAAATCATCTACCAAATCCAGAATATGAAACTTTATAAAAAATAATTTCATGAGAGTGAAGATTTATCATACAAATTCTCTCTAGAAATTTCAATAGCATTGTCATATTTAATGTTGCCTTCACTTGAAATGGTGCTGGAAGGCAGCATCAGTTGGTAGGAATTTGACTGCTGGTAACAATGCATCTGATTCAAACTGGCTCAAAAGTTAGGGAAACATTGACTTTATATAACTGGAAACAGAAAGTGGGGTTCAGGACTCATTTAACCTGATTCCTGATTCCATGTCCCTGTGCTTCTTTCGACTCAAACTTTTTGGTGAGGCAGTTGTTTACCAACCTTTGTAGCAATCTTGGCCTTCAATCTGCCTGTAAAATTATCTGTTGGAAGCTGTCTCTTAGTGAAGGTTATGGGGAGGAGTTTGGATCTGAATTTTATGCTCATCACAATGACAGCCAGAAGAGTTTTTCTTTTAAAATAAATAAATATTAGTGGTATAACTAAAGTAAATTCAGTCAGTGCTGCACACATAGCAGTTATGAGCTTCAAATACTTCCACATGGGAGACTGATAATGTAAAACTCATCCCTATTCCTGTTACTGTACCAGGTATTTGTTAAAGCTCAACAACTAATATACTATACGTAAACTAGAAATAGAAAGAAAGAAAACAATTTACTCATGCAATTTACTTTAAGATAAACTACATTTATAAAACACGATCCTATGAATTACAATTCTAGTTTCACTTCCATCTGGGCTGCACAATTACTTACCTTCAGCAGCAAAGCCAAATGAGAAAATTCATACTTTAAAAGAGAGATAAAAATCCATGGTTTTGGATATAGGAAAGAGACTTATCCAATAAAAAACAACAGAAATACCATATTTAAACTGTGTAGGAATCAAATACAATGGAAAGGATTCACTTATAAGATTTATGTTGTATATGGTATAAATTAATTTTAAAAATTATTCTGAGAAGTATAATCATATGAAATTTCCATTTGGCTACTGTATAATCATTTAAATAATAGAAATAGTATGACAACAGAAAAATTTAAAGTAATTTTAAAGGACGAAATAAATTCTTTTTGTGTTTCTGGATTATTTTAAGGGTTTGTTAACAACACAAATGCTATAAACACAAAATGCAAGTACAATTTAAGGAAAGCAATTTAATCATAAGCTTCACGATGAAACAATATGTAAAAATTATCCTAAGAGTTATGATTCCACCAATCTCCTATTTGAGAAAATGGCACTTAATAGCAGTAACATAGAAAGAGGAAAAAAAATCAAAATAATTTTAGTAGAGAAAGAAAAAATGGCATCTTGCTAGGATTCCAGAAGTAAGTTTATTAGGAGGAATAAACGTGGGAAGTGACTCACTTCTGTCCTTCAGGCTGTGTGAATGTAAAACAAATTACAGCCCTCAGTGTAGAGATCTTTCTTGTTTCCAGCAAGGACAGGGGAGCAGCCCCTTGTAAAGAGGATATCTGGGAAGGGGGTTGCCCTTCTTTGCTTTCCAGAAGAGGGAAAGGGATAGGCGTCCTCTTGTCAGGAACATTTATGGAACACATGACTTTTTTTTTTTTATTAAGTCATAAACAGATAGATCATTTATACATTGATGCTTTTATGGGGTACACTGTGCTGATTTTATATAAAAATAGGAATGCTTACATCAAACTAGTTAATATAGCCTTCACCTCATTTACTTAATTATTGTGTTCAGACATTTATACTCTATGCTTTATAGATTTGACATGTATCCTTGCAACATGACCTTTTGACACAAGGAATTTGTGAAGGACCGGAGACTGGGCAGTGACTGCTCATTATGGTGGGATAACTAAGTAAAAAGGAGACCCATAGGACCTTCCAGTGCAAGGAACATCAGGTTTTGCAGAGGACTCACTGCATCAGGATAGAGTTCACCTGATGGAGGGATCTTTCTCCTGTGGTCATGACCCCTTCGGGTGGCATTTTCATGCTGGGCACCAAACCCTGGATTTACCTCCCCACTCCTTGAGCCAGACACATTTCACCCCTTCCTTGAGAATCTGTTTATCTAGAAGTTTCCTGGTGATCCTCTCAGGCTTATACCAAATGTTACACTTGGAACATCTGGGACATAATTGGGAAATAAGAATACACTTTGAAACGTTCATGTTTAAATTTTTCCTCAATCAGTACTTTTCCTAAATTTACTTTTTAAAAAAAGTATGGAGATTTCTCTAAACATTCTCAGCTTATTACTGTGAGCTTTTCTTTCTTTTTTATTTTTTATTTTCTCTATACATATATATGTGTTTAAATGGTTTCCATTTTTTGCCTTCACAAAATTAAAGAGGCTTAAAATTTAATAACAATAATAATGTTTAAGATAAGAACTAGAAACAAAAACTTTGTAAAGAATGAACGAAGATAAATACATTCAGAAAAGAAATCAGATGATTGCTGCAACAAAATATTGAGCAATAATAATAAGAATAATAATGCAAAAAAAATAGCATTCACATTGTCAGATAAAAGTATGTCCATCATAGAATGCTTTGACTCTGAGCTTCAGTATGGAGTCATCAGTTAACTTCTTTTTTGTTTTTTCCAAAGGCTCAAAAAATAGACAACTAATATTTATGAATAAAAATAGAAGATAATTTCAAAAAATAGATTGTGACAAATCTTATAGACAATGGAAAAAGAAGAGATACTTCAAAATCATTCTACTTTATCTGGATACACTTGATATTAAAATTGGAAAAAATATATTATTATAAAGGAAAATCACAAATATATTTCACTTATAAATGAGGATGCAATATCCAAAACAATATATTAAGAAGTTGAATTAAAAATTATTGTTCAAATAATGTACTTTGGTCAAAATTAAATCCAATTTATGTGAGAATTAGTCACTATTTTCTTTTTTCCTTTTCCTTTCCCTCACCCCCTCCCTCCTTCTCTCTGTCGACTTTCCCCTTCCCCCACCCACTCCGTGTCATTATTTATCATTAATTGTCCTCATATGAAGGTTGAATACATCAGAGTCATGCATCTCCATTGCTGATGTTTCACTAAAAATAATGTGTTCCACCTCATCCAAGTTAATACAAATGCTGCAAAAATCTCCATTTTTTTTGATGGCTGCATATATTTCATGGTATACATATACCACAGCTTGCCAATCCATTCTTGGGTTGAAGGACATTTAGGCTGTTTCCACATTTTAGCAATTGTAAACTGGGCTGTGAGAAACAGCCTGGTACAAGTGTCTTTATAATAAAAGGTTTTTTTTTTTTTCTTTTCTGGATAGATGCCCAGTAATGGGATTGCAGGATTAAACGGGAGATCTCAGTTGAGTTCTTTGAGGTTTCTCCACACTTCCTTCCAAAAAGGTTGTATTAGTTTGCAGTCCCACCATCAGTGTACAAGTGTTCCTTTCTCTCCACATCTGTGCCAGCATCTGCAGTTTTAAGATTTTGTGATATAGGCCATTCTTGCTGGGGTTAGATGATATCTCAGGGTGGCTTTAATTTGCATTTCTCTAAAAATTAAGCATTTTTCATATGTTTGCTAACCATTTGTCTGTCTTCTTTAGAGAAGATTCTTTTCATCTCTCTTCCATTGATGTATGGAATTGTTGGCTTTTTTCATGTGGATTAATTTAAGTTCTTTATAGATCTTAGTTGTTAAGCTTTTGTCTGAATCAAAATACGCAAATATTCTTTCCCATTGTGTAGGTTGTCTATTTGCTTTGGTTGTTGCCTCCTTAGCTGTACAGAAGTTTTTCAACTTAATTAAATCCCATTTATTTATTTTTGTTGTGGTTGCAATTGCCATGGCAGTCTTCTTTATAAATTCTTTCCCCAGGCCGATATCTTCCAGTGTTTTTCCTATGCTTTCTTTGAGGATTTTTATTGTTTTATGCCTTAAATTTAAGTCCTTTACCCATCTTGAATCAATTTTTGTGAGTGGAGAAAGGTGTGGGTCCAGTTTCATGTGGATATCCAGTTCTCCCAGCACCATTTATTGAAGCAGGAATCTTTCCCCCAATGGACATTCTGAGAGATGAGGTGGTTGTAAGTTGTTGGTTTCATTTCCTAGTTTTCTATTCGATTCCAAATGTCTATGTCTCTATTTTTGTGCCAATACCATGCTGTCTTGACCACTATGGCCTTGTAGTACAGCCTAAAATCTGGTAAGGTGATGCCCCCAGCTTTGTTTTTATTACTAAGAACTTCCTTAGCTATACGGGGTTTTTCTGGTTCCATACAAAATGCAGAATCATTGTTTCCAAGTCTTGAAAAGAGGATGGTGGTATTTTAATAGGGATGGCATTGAATCAGTAGATTTGCTCTGGGAAGTATAAACATTTTAACAATGTTGATTCGTCCCAGCCATGAGCATGATATGTTCTTCCATTTGTTAAAGTTCTCTGCTATTTCCTTCCTTAGGGTTTCATAATTTTCTTTATAGAGGTCCTTCACCTCTCTTGTTAGGCATATTCCTAGGTATTTCATTTTCTTTGGGGCTATGGTGAAGGGAGTTGTGTCCTTAAATAGCCTCTCATCTTGTCTGTTGTTGGTGTACACAAAGGCAACTGACTTGTCGAAATTGATTTTATACAAGATGGTGTTGATAATTGCCACAGATACACGTTCACATTTATGGCTAATCTGTTCAATTGCTTTAGCAATGTTCTCTTTTTCTGATAAATTTTCTCTAAATTGAATATTGATGAAAAATCATTTCCTTTTTTTGATGTGGTTCAGAAAGGACTCAGCATTTTTCCTGGAACCTTTCTTCTCGTTTTCCAATTTTTTTTTTTTTTTTTTTTGTCTGCAGTCAAGTTTTCTCACCTCAGAGACTTTAATTATGATCTCAAAGTATAATAATTTTGTTATCTTTCAGCTGATTTAGTGTATATTTGATTTGATTTGATTTTTTAAGAGGTTTTAAGCAAGTATATTGTTTCTTGTTGGTGCTATAAGAAATTGACACTATATCTACAGCTTAGTGACTTAAAACAACTCAAATTTATTATTTTATAGTTCTGGACATCACTTTCCTTGAGTTAAAATCAACATATCAGCAAGACTTCATTCCTTCTCAAGGCCCTAGGAGAAAATCTATTTCTTTTTCTTCAATTTTTAGGGGCTGCCCATGTTTCTTGACTTGTATCACTAACTTATGTGGACACATTTATGTCTCCAAATCTAACCTTCCATCCTTTCTCTTATACACATAAGACCTTGTGATTACATCATCCAAATAATCCAGGATAATCTCCCCATCTCCGGATCCTGAATTTAAGCAAATCTGCAAAGTCTCTTTTTCTATGTAAGGCAACACACTCATGGTTTCTGGGTACAAGGATGTTCTTAGCTTACCATAGTGTCTATTTTACTCAGCCTCATCATCCTGTTTCTTAAAAATGTCTTCTAAGAGGTGTCTGTATTCTGATACATTTGTTATATGGAATTCCCTCACCTGTGGTGTCTTTTCCAAGAACAGCAAATGTTCACCCAGAGACTTGATCTGGCTTTGCCTTTTACAACTTGTTCAGCACCACTTTAAATTCACTCTAACTTTCCATCTTCTCCTTTTTGTGAAGGCAGTGTTATCTTTCCCTGAAGACCAGAATGTTTGCCCAAAGTATTTTTTAGTGCTGTCTAAAGCTGTTATGTATTACTATGATGTATTTTGAAGACTGTTTTGGTTAAGGCTTCCTTGATATTGGAAAAATGTGTCTTTTAAGGAATGAGTGCTGGGTTCTTTGTTAAATTTGCCATCAATACAACTTATTCATTTAGATTTTTCTTTTATTAGGCCTGTCTTTAAAAGTCTATGCTTTAAAACCAGATAAAGAGCTTTCAAGGTCTTTAACTGTTGCTTCTAGTTTTTTTTAAATTTCTAATAATGTTTTTCAAATTTGTCTTATAGTAACATTGAGTCATTGATTCAAAACCTGCAAATAATTCTGTATTCATCTAAGCATCTTTTCCTGTTAGAAGGGCAGACATTCAAGTGGAGCTAGCTCTCTATTTATAATTGTAGGGTTAGATAAGTAGGGTTCCAATGATTAAAAGTCCTACAACCAGCAGCAGACATAGTAGTGCATGACAATAGTTCTAGGCTGAGGTAGGAGGATTACATGGGCCCAGGAGTTGAAGACCAGCCTGGGGAATCCTAGCAGGACCCTGTCTCTAAAGTAAATAAATACATATATACATAAAAATTTAAAAATTAATTGTATGTTCTACTGCAACTTTAACTGGCACCATCTCCCACAACAATCTATGGGAATCTGGGGCTGATTTAAGGTTTCCTATCAGCACTGCCTCTGCCTGGCTCATTATCTTCAAGGGCAGAGTAACATAATATCATACTATTGTTGGACCCTATTGCCCACGGAGAGCCTTAGCTGAGCTTTATCAGGTTGCCAGGACTCTGCTGGTGTCCAGAGAATGGACCCCATGGGCTACCCTTTAGCCCATCCAGCCCTGCTTGCCCAAAGGACCCAGGGAATAAATGTGGTGTTGTATTTGTAACCTATTTAAGAGTCACTGGTTGGGAAGCTCCATGGCAGAGGAATTGTAAGCCCTCAGTCCTAGCCAATGTTTCATCTTCTCGTGAACAAATTGTCCATTTGGTAACCTGGGAGTCTCATCCCACCTACAAAGCTCACAAGAACTTACAGCTCTGAATCCTACTCCCAGTTTGTTTTTGTTCTATCTTAAATTTACATGGGGGTGGTGCAGGTTGGCAAGGCCCCTACAACATGTTTCAGTCAGTGGTGTGGTGGAGCAAGCTTGTAGCAGCTGGTAAGAACCAATTGTATATTTCTCTTCCTAAATCCACATCGGACCTCCTATGACCTGAAATCATTCATGGTGGGAGCATTTCACCAGAGAAATTGGCAAGCATTACAAACCATGGCTTGCTTGCTTGCTTTTTTTCTGGCTAACTAGTTGGCACTTATTTGCAAGCATAGCACTGCCTGAGAACTTTCATGTCCTTCCTCTGTCCCAGGCTCTGCCCCAGCCTCAAAGGGTTGAGGTGCCTTCCCTCAACCTTTTGCTCTCTCTGTCCACCATTGTCATCACCACAGCCAGCCCAAGACAGAACCCCAGATTTTTATCGCTTGGCTTCCTCTCACTTCTGTAGAGAACACGACAGAAGTTCTGACCAACTTCAACACAGATCTAAGGGAAAAATATGCACAGACTTTCCTTGACCTCTCTATACTCAACATGTGTTGCATTTCTTTCTGTTTAGCTGAATATCTCCCAAAATGGAATGTCTCCCCTCACCACCATTGGTCCATGTCCTCTCAGAGTTTAAAACAACAACAATAACAAAAACAGAACAAGAGAATTCTTATTTGTATGCTTTTTATTTCTTGAGTTTTTATTGTTTTCTCCATCTCTCATTCTCTAGTTTAATCTAGGGGGTGGAGACATTAATATTATCCTCCCCCAGCCCACTGTGTACTCTTATCCTGTGTTTTCACTTGAACTGTCCTTTGTTTTGTATATTTTTCAATGGGCTCTCTTTTCTAAATCAAAGGCAGCAGCTTCCTGTAATTTGAGTTACTATACATATGGCACAAAATATATAACACATGCAATATATGAAGGGAATTTTTAAAATTTTGAAAATACATACCAGAGATTCAAAGGAATGAGCTTAGAGACTAAAGAAGGATTTATCTTCTTCCATGAAATATATATATATATATAGTTTAGCCTTAAAAGTAGAAGAGCTGGGGAAAAATTGTAGTTTATAGGGTAATTCAGAATCATGTAAGTTTAGTATTTTCAAAGTGTAGTGGTTGCATTTTTCCACTGAGAAAAAAGAAAACACTCTACTTTAATAAAATACCAGAAACATACATGAATTTTGTATATTTTGACATTTTAAGAACTAAAGATATTACTTATTTATTTATTTTCATGGTTCCTAAAATGTCAAATAGTTAGGTTATAAAAACTTAGATAAGAAATTATCCATTTATCAAAGCAAATCCTTATATTGTGGAAATGTAAAAAATCTTCTACATAATCAGAAAATATACTATATTTTAAATTGTATTCACTGTAACTGTTGTATAATATTTTCATATTATAATTAATGTTTTTAAGTAAACTTCCAAAAATGATTAAAAACCTTTACTTAAACTAATTATTTCTTTAAATACATGAAAACAAAATCAATAATGAAAAAGTTATAACACATTTATAAAGTACCTTATGATGATTACATTTGAAATAGCCATAGTTTTCCCCCACCCAAGCCCACGAAGAGGAGTTTCACAATACTTTTCTCATTCCAATTCAATTTCTGCAAAACTTTCAAAATGATCCTTCAAATCATCATTGTGATTATGCCATTGTGCATTTGGAATTAGTGTGACATTTCGAGTCTCTTTATAATTACCCTGGTTTCATGTATCTCATTTTCATCTATTCCCTCTCTCATCAAGGCATCTTCTAAACCAGACACATTGAAACAGTTCTTCTATGATAGTTTCAAGCTTTTAAGTAGCTTACTTGGGGTATACACATGCCACATAATGCAAAGATCACCAAAGTAGATTTCAGATATAACTAATTCAGATCAGTTTTGTACATGTGTATTCCTGCAATGGGTTAGTCTAGAGATGGAAAACTTATCAAGTGGGGACAATTAGCTGCTTTCTTATAAAATTTTGAATTGAGATTAAGCGAACCTAGCTCAACTGATTTTCCAGAATGTAGAAAGTGCAAATTCGAGAACTATAGAATGAGCAACTTTCAAGTGCTTTTGTTCTGAGAATTTAAAAGAGTTGATCTTCAGAATGAATAGATATGCCAAAACCATTGGAGACATGGAACCATTAAAGCCTCGTCGTTTATCTGCCTCTGGCCCCCATGTTCTCCTCGCACTGCTGTTGGGTTTTGTGCACACCCCTAAATTTTCAAAAAAAGTTCTTGCTTCAAACCTAGTTTTAGATGATTTCTATTGCTTACAACCCTAAAATCTTCACAAATACATACCATGATCAAGAGTTAAAGATGAAGAGGACATTGCCTTGACAGCTGTAGAAGATACACAAATTTCGAATGTTTCAAGATTATACAACTAATACATTACACAACACTTACTTCTAATATGTTCCAGACTGTCTTCATTCTCACATCATCTGCTCCATTCCTTAACTACTTTCTTGATGTCTGTTGATGATTTTCTGTTTACAAGGTAAGTTGGCACTGGAAGTCATTTTCTTATTTCCCAGATGCCCTCACATGCAGAAATTTTTGCAAAAGAAATATGAGCAGAAATAATATGCATGACTTCCAGTATAGGACCTATTCCCAGTACCCAGTTAGTGAGACTTTTCCATGTTTCATATTCTGATTTGCATGGCTATATGCAGAAGACCCCCTTGAAAAAGGGGAACCACAAGACAGCCCAGGTCCTGCCTTACCCCATGCAAGATCACATGCTACTCAGATTTAGCAAATCTAAATCTACAAAAAACTGTTCTCCTCTTATAGGCAATGTAAAATAAATGAAATGTGGGGATTTGTTTGTCACTAAAGGCTCCACAGTGACTAGAGTGTTGAATGTCCTCAGTAAACATTTGTTGATTAAGGGTATAAATCGATTGAACTAAAACTATGTGAGAATGGACTTGTCTTAGAGGAATAAATATTTTATGTATCAATACACAAAAAGAATTAGTTATCTCTTCTTGCTCCCAAGGCATTGAGAATGACCTTTACTAAAGATTGTTACAGAGAGTTATATTATGGGAAAACAGATCTAGACAAACGCAATTTCAAGGCGAAGAGAAAAGGCCAAATACTTTATTATATAACCTTGCTGCAATTGTGCTATTAGAGATTTATAAATTTTAGCTAAGAATTTACCCCTATGAAAGTGCATATCATTGGATTTTAGCATCTAAGAATGTCTTATGTACATAGCTTTTTGTATACAGCTTTCTGCTTTAAAAACAGCCACAAAAATTAACTTTATCTGGGACAAGAGGAAATATAGAGTTAGCAAACAGAGTCACTGTCTGGTTTTAAGCTCTTATCTTTTTGTGCAACCTAAGGGGTATTTGAGGGGTCTGGTCTTCTAATATTTGGTTTAGAGATTTTTTAAAATAAGATATAAAAAAAATAAACTTTGAAAATGTAACGATGATGAAGGCAAATTTTCATTCTATGTTAACTATTTCTAAACCTGACCTAGTTATCTCTCAAAATAAATTATCTAATTCCTTTTTTTTTTTATTAAATCATAGCTGTGTACATTAATGCAATCATGGGGTACAATGTGCTGGTTTTATATACAATTTGGAATATTATCATCAAACTGGTTAACATAGCCTTCACAGCATTTTCTTAGTTATTGTGTTAAGACATTTATATTCTACACCTAGTAAATTTCACATGTTCCCTTGTAAGATGCACCGTAGGTGTGGTCCCACAAATTACCCTCCCTCCACCCTTCCTCCTCCCTCCCCTTCCTCTCCCCTTTCCCCTTCTTCTTGGGCTATAGTTGGATTATAGCTTTTATATGAAAGCTATAAATTGGTTTCATACTAGGGCTGTGTACATTGGATACTTTTTATTCCATTGTTGAGATACTTTGCTGAGAAGAATATGTTCCAGCTCCATCCATGTAAACATGAAAGAGGTAAAGTCTCCATCTTTCTTTAAGGCTGCATAAAATACAAAACTCATTTAAGGGATTTTCTATTAAATTAAAAGGAACTCTTTACATATCCTTTGAAACCTAAACCCTTCAAGACATACACCATTGAAAAGTAGCATGTTATGTTAAATATATTCAATGACAATATAAATGTAATGAAAGAAATGTAAAATATTTCTAAATTTTTTCTAGAAAGTTTTGCTTCCTCTTCAAAATAAATCTTAGTTATTTTTTACAAATATTTTAATGTGCTTTCAAATGTTATTATATGATAGACATTTATAAGGTACTCTTTTATAGTACCTTATCAAATTTTAGTTAGGTAAGGTTGAAATGGCAAAAATACCTTGTGTTTTTGAAATATATTTTGGGATTTAATTTTAGATTTTCTTTTATCCCCTTAAATCAACCTACTGAAAGCAGAAAGACAGTTTGTAGGTGATACAGGCATTGTAATAGTCCTTTTAATATTTGTTGTCATGAGTAGAAATGTAAATTCCTTACATAGAAATCAAAAATATAACTGACAGCATAAGATAGTCAAGGAGAAAAAAATTTGTTATCTACCAAATACATCAAAAATACATACTGATCAAAGAATTGAATGATTACATTAACTCTGTACTTATTTCAAAAAGAGAACTCACCAAATCAACAAAATGATTGGAAAAATAAACCTTTTATTTTCAGGTAGATACATGATGGAAGTATGTATAGTTTTGGCAGAACTATTTCCCTATGTATTTTCTATCTCTTCTATTTTTGGAAAAGTTTTGGGAACTGATGTGAAGAATATTCATTATTTCCTCATTATCAATAAATTATAAACTGTTACATGCATCTTGAGCTTGGTTTGGAAACATGAAATTGAAATACACAGAAAAAAAAATGGAGCTGCAACTTCTTCCTCTTTGCTCTTTTCCAGGCAAGTAGTGATGATTTGAGTCTTGACATAGCAATCACTTGTAAAATGATTATCACTTTGCAAAGAATAAGAAATAAAATAATGAACAACTGAGATTGTTCAATTAGCTCTGTCATTAACTTCCTTTGCAAAAGCAGTCAAGGAACTTGATCTCTCTGTTCTCAGGCTTTCATCTTAAAATGGAGGTTTTTTTTTTTTTTTTTTTTAACATATCCCAGGCATTATTTAAAAAATAAAAAAGATAGTGGCATTAATATATAAAAGTCTTATTTGAGTATAACTATCTTTTACACATTGTGCTTTGAGGTTTGGAGTAAATACTTTTCCCATTTTCTGTCAATCATGAAACTGTGGCAGGAGTCTGTTTAAAAAAGAATACAGAAAGAGAAAGAAAGATAAAGAGCAAGGGACTCTGACACTGTAAGAAATCACCTATTCACCATAAGAGAAGGAACTACATCCTATACAGAACGTGTTGAAAAGCTCTTTTTAAAAGCTCTATTTAGAGTACCAGCTGGTCCCAACATGCTTCATAAAGCATAAAGAGGATGATGGGTTTGGCACATCTACAGCTCTCTCTGGTGGCGAAGGAATGCTTGCCATAGCACCTGCTAATGGGTGAACAGCAACACACAAAATGATGAACAGCAAGTGGGACCCAGTTCATCAGGCAATGCTACCCAAATATAAATGGGGACGTGATAAATAGCATATCAAAGTCTAAGCAGGCTTCCAATCATCAGCATGCAGACAACACCCTAAGACTCAAAGAAAAGCAGCAGCACTGGAAGAATGAACAGATTGCTGGGCTGAACCGCCATGGTGAGAGCCAACGCTGCAGTGCCAAAAACAGTCAGGACTCTTGTGCTACCTGAGTTAACACAGATCTGATGCCAATGTGCCCGAGTATACTTTTTAGAATTATCATGGCATTTTTTTTAGCAATGTAAAAAAAATAGAATTGATTATCTTAAAGATTCATGTTAGTTTAAAATTCTTTTTTAAGGAGATACCTTCTATAGAGGAATAGTGTGTATCATCAGTGATCTAACCAGCCAGTATTGGTATTTGTTTTACTATTCAAAACTCTCCAAGTGGAAAAAAGCCATATTATGACAGAATTGTCAGACTGTTTTTTTTTTTTAAATGCTTCTCATTTCTTTCTTTCTTTCTTTCTTTCTTTTTTTTAACTTCTTTGTTGGTCCCTTTACAAAATAAAAGTTTCGTCTTTAATGCCATAGAAAACTGGATCATTGTATTTCCTGAATCCTTTGGAAAAATCTTACCTTTCCACTCACTGTCACACCTATGGCAAAAATACATGCCATATGTAGGAGCACATACATGTAAACATGCTTATGTATATGCACACATGCAAGTATGTCTCAGGAACACCTAGAAACAAATCCTACTGTCTGTGATAATGGTGAACCTCCAGGGAGAAACGGTCAGTTTCAAACTCATAGGTGGCGGAATAATTTGATGTCTGTGGACAGTACTTTTCCTTGATTCATCCTGTCATTAAAAGCAACTGAAGGGATCTACTAGGAACCCTTGGCAGCATAAACCCATGCATCATTCCAGGCAAGACTAGGAAGAGGGAGGATGCAGTGATGATAAATATCTTCATTTGTAGCAAAAGTCACAAAACAAAGATTTGCAAATGGAAAAGAATGCAGTGATTTATGCTATTTTTTGACAATGTGACAATAAACAAAGGAATGCAAATAATGAGAGAGCTGAAATGTCAAACTGCTATCTCACTAGACTTAAGTAACGAGTTTTCTCTAACACGCCAAGGAATTTCTTCACTGACAGGGGAGGACAAGGAGGAGAGATATCTGTAAGTTTAGCATGACTATTAAAAAACCTAATAGATGGCTCAGCGCCTGTAGCTCAGAGGCTAAAGGCGCCAGCCACATACACCAGAGCTGGCAGGTTCTAATCCAGCCCAGGCCTGCCACACAAAGATAATAACTGCAACCAAAAAAATAAGCGGCACTGTGGAGGTCGCCTGTAGTCCCACCTACTTGGGAGGCTGAGGCAAGAGAATCACTTAAGCCCAAGAGTTGGGAGGGCAACAAAGTAAGACTCTATCTCAAAAAAAGAAAACCTAATAGACATTTGTACTCCATTAAAACAATAGTGAAATTGTACATTTTACTAACATGTTCTGTAGGCTCCACCCAGTCTCCCTCGCCTTTCCTTTTATTTCATCTCTGCTTTATAGAAATTCATACAGTAAAGAAGGTAAGCAAGTAGCAGGTTCTACTTTTGATTCAAAAGGATGATAATGCTGAGTGGTGATAGGGTAGGTGCAGCTACGATGATGGACATTTTCCAAAACTCAGTGGCTCAACACTTCGAGTGTTTACTTCTTACACAAAGTCTGCTACAATCCTGGATGACTTCTAAACAGCAGCCCACATGCAGCAAGTTAGAAATTCATGTTGCGTCCTCCTTCTGGATTGACTGTGCCAATATATTCTTCCCTTTACCATTACGGTAGTAGGTAGGCAGAGGGAAACCGGAAGTTTAGTCACGAGTGCCTTACTGTCTCAGCTCAAATGTGACAAGCCTCAGATCTGTAACTATTTCATAGGCCAGAATTAATCATAATGCTTTGTCTATCTCCGGGGGGGGGGGGGGTTGAGAGTACTCCTGTTGTATATAGATAGGGAAAGGAACTTGGTATTGAAAACTCTCAAAAATGGTTATCACACCATACCTGCTTTTTTAAGATAATGAGATTGTTTTATAAAATAACACCTATAACCTTAAAGACCATCTAAGCAAATATGAAAGAAATTAAAGGACTTGGCCCTTTTTCTGTAACTTTAAGGACTCAAGGAAAATTTGCACAGATTTGTTGTGAAGTCCATTTGATTACATTCACAAATGATAGCCACAAAATATAGGCTGAAAAGGAACTTTCTTCATGCAATGGTGGCCATAAAATGAAAAGAACAATGAAAGGCAATTCAAAATATGCAGTTCTTCAACAATCTCTAAAACCAATTTCAGCTTTCTTCTTGAAAAAATTTCTATCTGCTTTTTTAAATGTTACCTGGACAAGATCAGGCATTGCATGTCATTTACAAAATGTCTTCTGGTAGTTTATCTATTGCTTGTGTGCATTCCAGAACTGATCAGATAATATCATGCATAAAATTATTTTACTGCTTGTCTTAATAGTTATGTAACCAATAGATATCTTTTTTCCATATATGTAACCTTGGAATATACTTTTAGAATATTTACATATTTATTATAAGAACAAATCAGAAAATATAAACCATGACATAATTGCTGTGTTTTCAGTACTTAAACTTTGTGCACACACAATACAAAAAAGCATCCTTATTGAAACGGTGCCAAGAAGTTCACAAAGGAAACAGCAAAGGCAGTGTTTCTTTCAGGTATTTCTCATTCCCCTTGGCCCTTCTTCTAAATTCCTGCCTATTTTTACCAAAATAACTGCTAATAGCACTTCATGTCTTTTGAAATAGTAATTAAAGGACTGTTAATTGACATCAATCTTGTCAAAGATAATTATATCCACAGCTCATCCAAGGACTTGATAGTAACAGCAGGTTAATGTACTATTTTTTGAAATCAGCTATTGCATATGTATCTAAATATTTATTGTACCAAATAGCATGTGAGTCAAGATTAGAAAAAACATTCTTCAAGACAATAAAACTTTACAGCATATTCTTAAACAACTAAGGTAACTGATATTTTTTTCAGTGAGTATAAGAATGTGTGCCTTCCACAGGGTTCAAAACTGGTTCCAAGTATGCAACAATATATTTCAAGAGATTTTGATTAAGAGAGGAAGAGAAATATTTTCTTAGAAAAAAAATTTTTTTAGAGTAATGAGAAATATTTGTAAGATATCTTTTTCATGGAAACCCAAGACAAATATTTATAAACATTTCATTCCAGTTTCTTTAGATATCATACTCAAATAATACTAGCACTATTTAGACACCACTATCGTGTGGCTTCAGTTTTATTTTATGAAGAAGGCTAACAGATGGAGCCGCCACTTTGTCCTAACAGAGATTTTCTTAATTTCACAAGGGGTAGCCAGAAAATATAGACTGGAAAGATGCCTTTTCAGCACACCCACTCAATAGTAGCTGTAAAATGTCATAGGGAAAAAAAAGTAACTAAAACGTTTTCACTTCTTTAAGCCCTGTTTGCTAACCCACTAGCATCACTTTGTCACTCTCTGCTTTGACTTTCATTTTGCCCATTTACAAATGGTACCTGCACAGACCAGAGACCAAACAACACTGACAAAACATCTTTGCAGACTTTCTCCAGCTCATTTTCACTCCAGCACTGAATGGCCAATATTCAAAGTAGGAAGAACTGGTTTTTCCTTCTTTTGACTTGATGCATGTGATTATCTGTTTGTTTCATTTTACCTTAAATTTCTAAGAACATTATTTATTTGCACTTCATAAGCACAAATCTGAAAAGATAAGCCATAAGTTAATTAGTACTTGTTTAATCTTTTCGTTTTGTGGGAATATGGTGCAATAAATATTTTTACTGAAATCATGCCATACTTGGGAAATTTATGTTCATCAAAAAATTATGGAATAAGCATACGTAGCATTATCAGTAAATGTGTCATTCCATTTTAATATCGTTTTCTTGCAGCACAACTGAGTCAATAAATTATTTGGTAGCTAAGTTCATAAAATTTTCAATGAAATGAAATGTTCAAGATAAGATAGATAAAAATAAGAGTTGCTGTCAGAAACTTATTGTATTATTTAACATAAGGAATAACTACAAGTAATAATTTAAATCATAGCAGTATTTTAATAAGAGAAGTTTCTGTCTGAAAGAGTAATATTCTAACAAGTTTTTTAGGGCTGCTATGTCAGCTTGACCCTCTCGAAGAGCTAAACTCTTTTCTGCTCAGTGTTCACAAGTCCTAAGATGCGGTCCTTGTTCTTATGACCTTAGACGGTTTCTGAATTGCTCACAGCACGATAAAGAAAAAGAAAAATACTGTCATGGTTCTGTGTAGCTTTCTTTTAAACCCAGTTCTTAAATATCTCTCATAAAACTTCAGTCTCACTGGGTAGGAATTGGTCCCATGTTCTGATCCAAAGGCAAAGAGTGGCTGAGAAATGTCCTTCAGTTGAGTGCCCAAGAGTTCGGACAGAAGCCACAGTTTCTGGAACAAGGGAGAAATGAAGAACAGACGTTGGAAATGCTGAGAGTTCGTGTTAACGAACTTTTAAATTAATATTTATAAAATCTACCCTCAGGCAAATTTTAATATTTCATATTTTAGAAACTATTAAGCTAATAAAAAGTTCACCTGAATCAAAATTAAGGATTTCTTTAAACTTGGTTAATAATTTTTTGAAGTGCATAATTATATTCTATGGGTCAAATAGTATATTGTTTGTTATTTAGTGAATTCATTGTTTGATATATATTATTGAGAGCACATCAATGGCTAGTCAAATTGGATGTTTATTAACCATTACTACATTTTTGGAGAGGCACCCTTGGGCAACATGAGAATTATACCGATTGTGCACTACTTATACAAAGTTGAATAAAGGTGTTTCAAGAGACTAAAGTCCTTATATGGGTAGGACTTTCTAGAATGGGATCACTAAGAAACTGCTTCATAATTATTGGAGGATATCTCAGATTTTCTTTTTGGGGAGTACATTATAATATATTTCACTGTGTTAATTTTTGTTCTTTCTATAACAGTTTAGCCCAAGTGAAAAATAAAGATTTTCATCAAATTCACAATAAACACCCTCATTTTTCATTATTAAATTTCTTATATACTTATAGCCACTGTTAAAAATTAATTGTATTCATTTAACAGATAGGAACTTGAGGCTCAGATCTGTTAAATGAATTCAGAAATCAGTTTCAAGACTCAGCTTGAAATCATAAACTGATGAACCTCACTGATGTTTTTTAACAGAGTACTGTTTCCAGAAGACACGAGAACTCTTTCTCATTTTTTGTTAAGCTTCATCCACCCTCAAGCAGAGAAATTTTAACTCCAAGGAATTTTTTTTTTAACAACCTGTCTCATCCAACACAATGTCTGCGTAATAGTGACTACTTTTTTAGAAATATACTAACGTGTTTTCTCATTCTCATTTCTTTATATATGTTCCTTCTAGTGATTCAGAGCAAGGGGTATATCAGAGCTGGCTTGAAGTGGCTTGTGGAAGCTGGTGATTAATCTTTCAAAAATCTTACAAACTGGTTGCTAAATGAAGGTATTACTAAAAATTAAATTCTGTGAATTTACAACTAAACAAATTCCATTAATATTAAAAACAAAGGTAATACTCAAAACTTACCCCATTTAATTAGTTGACTACATTTTAATATCTGCGTTCCTAAGTTAACACACTACTACTGTGTCACCCTGGTAGAAATACTGTCTGTTGGCGTTCCCCTTCTCATCTCTTTCCATCTCTGAGTTTATTAGTGTCACGTCAGCCAAGTGGAGAGCACAGTATTTACAGAACAGAATAGGCCGTCATTACAAATTAACAGGCCACCCCTGCTCCTACACACAGACACACACATACACACAGCCAGGTTGTTAAATAACTGCCCTCACTCTACTGTCCAGATGCATCTATCTACTTCAGAGGAAGTTAGGACCATTTTACAGGCGATACAAAATGAAAAGAAGGAAATCATAACAGGTTTTTTAAAATGTGGGGGTGACCATAGTCTTAATAGTCAGGTATTGTTGAAAGAAAAATACATTTTCTAAACTCCTCCCAGTCATAGTAATATGTAAAGATCCAGGGCTTATGACTCTGAAGGTCAACCAGAAACCCCTGGTAGAGAGAACTCAGTCCATGATGTGAGGGAACTACTACACAATGAGGATGCTTCTGTATTGGTGGAGAGAGACACTCGGGAAGGAAGCCATTGTGTAAGGAAGTCAGGCCCAGTGTCCTTGCTCTCTACCTCTACATGTCAGAATGAAATCTCAACTATGTTGATGGGGATCAGGTTTTGGCCGCTTCAAAGCATTAAAAAGTATGAAGAAATGAAAAGCACTAAGGGCAGCCGCCCGCTGTCCCTGTGAACAAGGCACACAATCTGACCTTGTGTCCACTAACACATAATGATACCGGAGTGACAGAGCTCCCAGTGGTATTAAAATCTGCACAGTCCAATATGGTCATCACTAACCACATGTGGCTACTGAACACTTAAATGAGGCTAGATTAACCTGGTCTCTGTTTGGCACACACGTGTGTTGTTGTAAATATTGAGTAAGAATGAGGAACCTAAAATTTCTCATCGATAAACTTTTATATTAGTTAATGTTGGCATGATGATAATTAGGTCCTATTGTAAAAAATAGGAAAACATTATTTAAGTTCACTTCACCTGTTTCTTGTTAGTTTTTCTTAAATTTTAAATAACATACATAGCTCACCTTTATGGTTTGGATTATCCCACGCATTTTAAAAAAGTGTGCCAATTTAGATAGATGATCTGATTGAATATGCCTCTCACCTGTGTTGTATAGGCCTCAAGAAATTCCTTTGTTTTCTGGTGGAGTGTTATGCAGAACTAACACACAAATGAGGAGATGAGCAGAGGTTGCAAATAAGGAAGATTGCCAGTGGCAGAGGTCTTGAAACTGAAGGTGATGGCTGGGTCCATTGGCCAGGTCCAGAGCAGTGAATGCAGCCTCAGTGCAAAGACCACAATGAGTCTTTTACATTCCACTGAAGTCACCAAGGGCCAAGCTTCATGTGAGAGGTGAACAGGGCAGAGTCCACTAGAGTCCAGCATGGACTGCCATCACATTCTTAAACCTGTAAGTCTTGACCTAAACTTTTACATCCTTGCTAACAGGAGAGCGCCTAAGCTCAACTCACTAACTGGTGGCAACATAACTACATATCCTTTTACATATATAAGACTCAAACATTCATGTCTCTTTCAAGAGAAATAATTTCAATTTTATACAAGCATAACTGTTCATAGTTTCCTTTTATTTGAATTATAGATTTTTAAAGAAAACACATCTGAACAATAACTTCAGAGTTTTAGTAAAAATACATTTTCAAGTGACATTTCATTAAGTTGGAGTCATAATAACTTTCAAAAATCAGACATTATATTATCTAATAACTTATATACATAAATTTTGGTAAGTTCTGAAAACAGTAAATTAATCTGAGAATTCTTTTTTAGAATTGAAGGTTTTGGTATACTGAAAATATCATTTACAGATGTAGAAATCATTGTATGATTACACATGAATGAAATAGTATATTTCATATCAAATTTCAAATATTTCCACATACAAATTAATCATTTTATTATTAGCACTATCTTTATCTTTAAAAAACATCATTTCTTTCTATCACCCCAAAATGTCTAATTTTTGTCTTTGTAAATTTATTTTTTAAATAATCTGATAGAAATTTGGAGCATACACGTATAACAGGCATTCCTTAAGACAAAGCATAGTTTTATCCTTTAGATTCCTATCAAAGAAAGATATAACCTCTGGGACTTTTTAAAAAATCATAATACTGTTATTTTAGACCCAAATAAAGTTTGAAAAAAATAAAATTAAGCAAATGACGTATCATCATCAACTGTGCTATCATCATGTAAATTTTAAAATGAAAAAAATTAAACTATAAACTAAAATAATCCTCTGGTTTATGGTTCATAGAGCTAATAAAGAAATGAATTACCAACAAGACAGCAGTAATTCGGTAAATGCAGATTGCATTTGCTAATCTAAGTTTCAGAGGGAAAAAGGAAAGCATGGGCCAAATCAAAGTCATTTCAAGGTGCAGTATTTTGCTATTTATTTATGCAAACATATTCTGCATTGCTTTGGCATGGAATAAAAAAAAAATTGATGCCCTAGGCAAGGGACTATATTACTTATTACTCTCTGCTTCTCTTCTATTGAATGCCCATCAGAAAATTTGAGATAAATTTTGGATGAGCATGGAAGAAGCAGTTATTAAACCTTGAGAACAGCATAAACTCCAAAATTAATAATTTAGCTCTTTAAAAGTAAATTTACTTCTGAAGTAAAATTTACTTTGAAGTTGATTGAATTATTGTTCCAGTGAATAAGTAAGATTGTCAACTACTGTCACAGGAATCGGGTCTTTGTGCTAACCATAGTGAGTATTCTGATATTTTCACAGTTCTTGATTACTAAATTTTGGAAGTAAACCCAGAATTTACTTCCCAGCTTTAGAAGCTATGACTAAGAGAATCTCACTACTCCCCAGCAACAACAACAAATGTTTGAAATCGTTTTGGGAAAGTTTTTTTTTTTTTAATTGTAATATATGAGAATGTAAAATGAAAATACCTAAGACAATACTTTAAATGGTTCCATACTCTAAAGAAAAGCAAAAAGGATCATATAAATACTCCCCACTAATACTACCCACTAGATAGGGTAAAAAGAGTCCAACATATGGCTTCAGACAACAAAATTTTGAGCTTTATAAAGATGGTATGATCTGGAGCAAATGATTGAGCATCTCCGAACCTAGCAGTTTCTACCTTATGTACTTCAATGTGTTGTGAGATACACATAAGGAAATATATGTGAAAGATATTGGAAGTTTTATATTGTATTAGTGCTTGATCATCTTTGCCTGATGAACTTATACTGTTCTGACCTATTTTAACTCATGGTGGGCTTTTCAGGCAAATATCTCTAAAAGGTTTAAAACAGAACTTACATGACTAGGAAATAGGATATATCAGGATGTCATTTTCCTCCCCCCCTCCTCTTCCCTCCTTGTCCCTTTTTCTTGCTCACTTTTAGAAAGGAAACAAAAGATTATAAGCAATTTACTGAGAGTATGCAATGTGGTTTTTCCTATATTAGAGATATAACTTGAATAAAGCAAAATTATAAGGGAGCTTACAAAAGAGAATGAGTATTTGAAAAAGACAAAGCAATAGAATTAAGTATGTTGTTCAGTACAAGAATAAACAAATTTAATGTAGAAAAGAAAAAGAATGTGGAAAAGAAAAAGAATGTTGGAAAAGACTAAACGAAAGGTTCTTATACCTGTCACATTCCAAAGAATGGCTCTACCTTGATTAACATGAAGGAATGAGGGTATTTCTTATGCAACAAACAGATTAATAAGTAATATTAGTCACAAATGGAAGATTCAGTTAAAGTTGTAGTGTTATGGTCCTCTACTAATCCTATGCTAAATATAGCCTGAAGATCATAAAAGTCTATGCAACTATCATCTAGTTTTATTATCCTTAGTTTTATTCACTTGTACATTTGTAGATTTATATTATTCTTTTGCAGTGCTGTAAATAAAGGAGAATATTTGTATCTAAGAATAAAGAAAAATGAGAGCTCCATTCCTTTTTATTTCAAATTAATATGAGGGCACAAATTTTTAGTTTACATTGTTTTCAATTATAAGATAAGGTTCAAGTTGTAGTTGAGCCCTTAACCCAGAAGGCGTGCTGAACATCCCCACTTTTACACATTAGGTGAGATCCCAGCAAATGCCCTTCATCCTCCCACCTCTTGCCCTCCCTCCTCGCCCTCTTCTCTTCCTCTTTACACTTCCCCTATGATAGACTACAATTGTATATCATTGTTTGTGTGAGTGTTTAGCCTATTCATCCATTTCATATTAGTATTGAGTACAGTGGATATTTTTTTTCCATTCTTGAGATACTTTGCTAAGAAGAATGTGTTTCAACTCCATCCAGGTAAACATTAAAGAGATAAAGTCTCCTAAGTAATGTCTTGGCTATTCGAGGTTTTTTCTGACTCTTGAAGATATCGGCCTGGGAGAACATTTTATGAGGAGAACACCCCGGGCCATTGAAGCAACATCAAAAATACACTATTGGGACCTGATCAAACTAAAGAGC
>NW_003852404.1:30684460-30685461 GCF_000181295.1 Otolemur garnettii
GATTTTTGGTCTTCTGGGTATATACCTAATAAAGGAATTGCAGGGTCAAACGGCAGGTCTATTTTTAGTTCTCTAAGTGTTCTCCAGATGTCTTTCCAAAAGTAACATATTAGTTTACATTCCCACCAGCAGTGTAGAAGTGTTCCCTTTTCTCCACATCCACACCAGCAGAGAATTTTGAACAGGTAATTTGGCACTCTTTTGATCCTAAGTGTTGAATGTCAACCTCTTTCATCTGGATCTCTGGACTCTGCTGAGCTTTTATACTCACTAATATGAAATCTATCTTGTGGACACATGACAATGTTGTTTTAATATTTTCGTACCAAAAGAATGGGATGCATATTTACAAACTAAATTGGCTAAGTGGATCATACAAAGGAATTTTATAATTTTAAAAGAAATAAATAAAAAGATACTATAGGCAATGCAACACTGTAAATTGGTGGTCAAAATAATTAAATTCCTTGCACTTTGTTCACCTTAAATAAAATAATTCATAATCCTCTCTCCTAAGTGATATAATCTTTCATGAAACAATTAAGCCTGCTATAGATTGGTGGTAACACTGATCCCTAATGTGAGGAATAATTAGACTTTAGTAAATCACTCTAAAACCTTATAAAAGCAAACAACAAGAGCTTATAAAAAGGATTATAAACTACAAAAACATGAGGGAGCATTTGCTAGGGTTGCTTTAAAAGCTGCTGTATCTAAGTTGGAAGACTTACAATGGAAATTTTAGCTACTTTCAGTATTTGGTGTTTGATTAATATAAGTGATTTGTAGCTCTCAAATTAATTTTAGGGTATTTCTTGTTTAATGTGCACAAAACACTAAAAAAAAAAAAATCTCATCTAAGTTATGTCATAAAATGTCCTAAGATGCTACTAGCACTCCCAGAACGTTCTCAAAGAATTCATATTTGTTAATACACCTCTTGGGACTTACCCTTTCCAACCTAAAATTCTAAATACTTTTGGGGAAGGGAATATTACAGA
>NW_003852404.1:30685594-30714338 GCF_000181295.1 Otolemur garnettii
TTTTTAATTAAATCATAGCTGTGTACATTAAATGCAGTCATGGGGTACAATGTGCTGGTTTCATAATGCAATTTGAAATAGTTTCATCAAACTGGTTAACATAGCCTTCATGGCATTTTCTTAGTTGTTGTGTTAAGGCATTTATATTCATTTATATTCTACATCGATCCCTGAATGGATCAATAAATTCTGGTATATGTACACCATGAAATATTATGCAGCATTAAAGAAAGATGTTTATAGCTTTATAAGAATCACTTGGTAGGTAAATGAATATGATTTTTAAATTTGAGTTTATAGCTAAGCCATATTATAATCACTGTGTAAGCAAACTGATAATAAAAGTTGCCAAATGCTTATAAGAATTCATTAAGCAAAGTAGAGATGGAGTCTTGGGAATAAAATAGAGAGGCTAAATAAGAAAATGATACGTAGAGATTACATTCAATGCAATTTCAAACCTCTACCTGAGAATAATATGGCACAGGTCTATAATCAAACAATCCTTTAATTTTGGGTCCTCATATTCACACTCCATACTTCAAATTTTATACTTTTATTGAAGAAATAGAATCATACCACAGAAAATCTAAATTTTGTACTTTAAATAATAAAAATAAAATATTATATAAAATAAAATAAATATATAAATAAAAATAAAATATCAGTGTGGTAGAGGAAAAACTTAGGGAATTACTCCAGAATTAAAAAGAGAAACAGAGCAAATAGTGGCATTAAAAATGCAAAGGACATAGACCTATGTCACACACTAAAATAGCAACAACCATACAAAATTTTCCAGAAAAGAAAAGCCCTGGAACAGATGGTGTCACATGAGAATTCTAAAACCTTCAAAGAGGAACTAGTACCTATAATGCCTAATCTATTACAAAACATGGAGAATGAAGGAATCCCCCCTAATGCAGTCTACTAAGCAAATATCACCCTGAAATAACACCAAGAAAGGACCTAACAATAAAAGAAAACTACAGGCCTAAACCATTAATGGATATTGATGCAAAATATCCAATAAGTTCTTAGCAAGCAGAATACAGTTACATAATAAACAAGTTATATATCATGATCAAGTGGGCTTTATCCCAGGGATGCAAGTTGGTTCAACAAACATATATCCATAAATATAATTCACTATATAAATAAAACCAAAAGCAAAAACCACATGATTCTCTAAATAGATGCAGAAAAGGCTTTTGACAATATCCAGCATCTTTTCTTGAAAAGAAAACTTAAGAAAATAGGCTTAGGTGGGATATTTCTTGAACTGATAGAAGCCATCTACAATAAACCTACAACCAATAACATATTGATCAGAGTAAAACTGAAAGTATTTCCCCTTAAAACTGGAACTAGACGAGGATGCCCATTGTCACCACTGCTATTCAACATAGTGCTGGAAGTCCTAATCATTGCAATCAGGCAAGAGGAGATCAAGGGTATTTAAGTGGGGACAGAGGAGGTTAAACGCTCTGTCTTTGCGGATGACATGATCTTATAGCTGAAATAACCCAGGGACTCAACTACAAAGCTCTTGGAAGGGATCAAGGAATATAGAAGCATCTCAGAATACAAAATCAATGCCCACAAATCAACAGCCTTCATATATGCTGATAACAGTCAAGCTGAAAATAAAATCAAAGACTCTATACCTTTTACAATAGCTCCAAAGAAGATGAAATACCTGGCAATATATCTAACAAAGGACATAAAAGATCTCTATCAAGAGAACTATGAATCCCTGAAAAAAGAAATAACAGATGACATTAACAAATGGAAGAACGTACCATACCTTCTTATGGCTGGGAAGAATTAAAATTGTTAAAATGTCCATACTATCCAAAGCAATCTATAGATTTAATGCAATCACAATCAAAGCACCAATATCATACTTTGAAGAACTTGAAAGAAATAGTACTTCATTTCATATGGAACCAGAAAAAACACCAAACAGCCAATATAATTCTTAGAAATAAAAACAAATCTGGAGGCATCATATAACCAGACTTTAGGTTATATTAAAAGTCTATAGTGATCAAAATATGATAGTGCTGGCACAAAAATAGAAGCATGCATCTGTGGAATAGAACAGAGAATCTAGAGATAAATCCAGCCAGTTGTCACCATTTGATCTTTGATAGGCCTAACAAAAATATGGACTGGGGAAAAGAATCTCTAATTAGTAAATAGTGCTGGGACAACTGGTTAGTCACATGTAGAAGACTGAACCTGGATCCACACCTCCCACTATTGACAAAATTGATTGATTTTGATTCTCCCTAGATAAAAGATTTAAATTTAAGACATGAAACAATAAACATTCTAGAAGACAATATGGAGAAAATGTTTGAAAATATCGGCCTGAGAAAAGATTTTATGAAGAAGACCTCCCCTGGCAATGGCAGCAACTCTAAAAATAAATGACTGGGACCTGATGAAACTAAAAAGCTTTTGCACACCTAAGGGCACCACAACCAAAGCAAATAGACAGCCTTTGGAATGAGAGATTTTTGCACATTATGAACCTAACAAAGGTCTGCTAACTAAAATCTACAGAGAACTCAAATTAATCAAGAAAATAGCAAATAACCCCATCTATTAGTGGGCAAGATGACTTCTCTGAAGATGATGTATAAATGGTCAACAAAGATATGAAAAAATGCTCATCATCTTTAATCATCAGTGAAATACAAATCAAAACCACTCATGGATATCACCCAACCAATCACACCCAGTGTGAATAGCCCACATCACAAAGTCCATATCTGAAGATGCATAGATGTGGAGAGAAGGGAACACTTCTATACTGCTGATAGGATTGCAAACTAATACAACCTTTGTGGAAAGAAGTATGGTGAATTCTTAAAAACTAAAAGTCAACCATCCATTTGATCTCACAACTCCATTACTAGTTATCTACCCAGAAGAACAAAAGTCATTTTATCACAAAAACATTTGCACCAGAATGTTTATTGCAGATCAGTTCATAATTGCCAAGTCATGGAAACAACTCAAAAACTCCTCAGTCCATGAATAGATTAACAAACCGTGACATATTTATACCATGGAGTACGTCTCAGCCATAAGAAAAAATGGAGACTTTACATCCTTTATGTTTACCTGGATAGAGTTGAAACACATTCTCCTTGGTAAAGTATCTCAAGAATAGAAAAAAATAGATCCAATGTACTCAATACTAATATGAAACCAATATAGTATAAACAATTACATGCTTATACGACTGATAAAACATAAATATAGTCTAGCATAAGGAAGGGAGAGGGAAGAGAGGAGGGGGAGAGCAAATGGTGGGATCTCAGTCAATGTGTAGGATGTGAGGGTGTTCATCATGCCCCTGGGTATCTTCTACCGAACTTTACCTTGGAAGTGGAAACAACATAACCTTCATATTAATTTGAAATTAGAAAAACAAATGCAAAGGACGAGAAAGAATAATAAATTTTTTCTTGATGAAACCATAGAATAAAAAGAATTATATTCAAAGATATAAGAGAAGAAAACACATTTAAGGTGAAGTACTGTCTGAGACAAAATGTATCAGAAAGGGACTTTTGCCTCCAGAGTGTAAATGAAGTAGATTGTAACAGGTATCTGTTCAACTGAAAATAACTTAGAAGCCAATACACTGCAAACATCACATATGTAAAATTATCAGAGATCTGACAAAGTAAGGAGAATAAAAAGGTTGATTCCAGTGTGAGATGTCCTTTTTTGATCTGCTTTTCTGAGGGTATCTTCTTTTTGTGGACATAGACAGAGACTGAGAATGTAGGTTTTGAAAGAACAGAATGCTCCTCCCCACCAGGGGAAAAGCAATTAGCAAAAATGTTAATAGTCTTGTATTTGAAAATTCAGGGACCTTATACGCGTGGCCTTTTTTTTTTTCCTTTTTAGCATACTTTTTAAAAGCTGAAGCTGTATTGGTAGAAGACAGAACAAAAGCCAAAGACCTTTTTATTAGTTTACCATTGCTGCTATAAAAAGTTCCTCAAATTTAAATTGTGATTTAAAAAACACAAATGTATTATCTTACAGTTCTGGAGGTCAGAAATCTATAATGAATCTTCCAGAGCTAAAATCAAGGTGTTAGCAGAGCTGCATACCTTTCTTGAGGTTTTGGAAAAGTATCTGTTTTTATGCCTTTTCCATCTTCTAGAAGCTGTCTACCTTCTTTGACCCATAACCCTCTTCCACCTTTAAACTGAGCAATGGCTGGCTGAGACATTCACAAAATGCTATCTCACTATGGTTCTGACTCCTCTGCTTCTCTCTTTCCTAAGTATAGACCATTGTGACATATTGGGTTCATCAAATAATCCAGGACAATCTCTTTATCTTAAATCTAGCTGATTGGTAATCTTAATCCCATCTGCAAAATTAGTTTCTTCTGACCACATAACATAAAATATTCATAGGTTCTAATGATTAGGAATAATATCGGGAGTACATTATTCTGCCTTTTGTAACCTCTGAAAATCAGAGCAGCATTTTCTACTGAGAAAACAAAGATTAAATTCAGGACATTTAATGAAAACACACCCTGTGGAATACTCCAGGCTCTCTAGTGAAAGCCCAGTGAAGCAGGCTGTATCTCAGACACTGAGGCCAATTAGAGGTTGACCAAGCCTTGACTGCCCTGTAACTCGGCACAATTCAGAACACACTTAGATTTAAGATACCAACCTCAATGTCTGTCTAGAAGAAAAGAAGAAGAACCCTTTCTCAGAGAAAATAATATCTTCTTGAGCATCTATTAATGTTTAAATATTACTTCTTACATTTATTTAAAAATTACTAGGCATGTTAAGAGAGAGTGCTGTATGACCAAGAAGGGGAAAAATGAAACAGAAACACAGAGGGTATGGACATTAGAATTAGAAGACAAAATCTTCAAAATAGCTATGAGTGAATTATCTAATAATTCAGGGAATTATGATTTATCTTTAAAAAATTAAATAAAATCTAGGTGGAAATTTAAAGATACAGTATCTCAAATTGGGAATTTATAGACAGGTTACTGTAGAAGATGGTATTAGTTAACTGAGCTACAGATTAAAATAAAATATCAAATTCTCTAGACAGACTTAGGAGAAAATTTCCTTTAAAATAAAAACTTTTCAGACAAACACACACGAAAAAGGGATTTCTCCACCATCGGAGTACTAAATGAAATATTTGTAGACACTGTTATGGTAAGAGAAAAAGCACCCTAGATAAGAAAGCAGACTGCAGGAAAGAATGAGATGAAGAGAAAGAGAAATTTGTGGATAAGTATAAATAAATACACACATGGCATAGCATTTTAAAAAACATTTTAATGAAATTAGTAACAAAGTGAAAGTAATGTTTGAAAAGAAATGTAAAGAACCTCTACAAATGTCATTGTGCAGATTGTATATTTATAAAAATAGAAAGATAAATCATTCATAAAAATAATTATTTTTTATTTCAACATAAAAATAATTCTTTGTAAATCAGCCAAAAGAATATCAATTTTATAACATACAATTCTTTATTTGCAAGGGGAATAACTAAGCAGAGTATGAATTAAACATAGTGCGAACTCTTTGACACAGTGTCACTTAAACTGTTCCTTAACTCAGAACTAAAAGGCGTCTCTACCCAGTTTACATGCTTCTGGATATCAATGAGATACACAACTCTTTGGATAGAATTGTCTATTTAAAATTAGAAATTATTAAACCTCATCTATTCTACTTCTTAAATAATTCTTTCCAATAGCTTATTATTAATATTATTCTAACTCAATGTAATCTATCAGCTCCTCAATGATGAGGAGATGAAAAGTTAACACTGTTTGGGGAGATGTCAGACTTCCAGAGCATCTTTTGATCTGAGAACCTCATGTGAGATTTATCACTAGGCAGAGGCCATCCTCATTGACTGGGGTTAGTTACTCAGGAAGAGCACCATTCATCCTGCACTCTTCTAATAAATTTCAAACTCATAATGTACCCTTCCCTAAAAAAGCAACAATGTTGGAATTTTGAAATTTTCACCCCCATTTCACTCTCAGTTCCATTTGCAGTGTCTCAAGTCTGTGGAATACTGACTCTTTTGAAAGGGAAATTTAGTTTCTTGTCTTTTTTCTCCTTGAGACATTTTCTTCGAGGAGAAAGAAGGAAAAAATAGCAGTTCTCTCAGACACAGATGAATCTGTTATAAATCAAACATCTAAAAGACACAAAACATGTTCAGTTAAAAAGATCTTATGCTTGCACTATTTTTCTCCTGTTTTTGAAATAGAAGATAAAAAGATATGTAATTTTACTTTTCATAATCCAAATGTTTGTGCTGCCAAAGTACCCTATTTGTCTATCATTGAACCCTAAAGAATTCATCCATGTTCTATGTCTAGATTAATTAAATGCAAAAGGAAATTTAAATTTATATTTTGGTAAGGCAAAATTCTGTTACTACAATTTTTATAATCCTCAAGGCAAAACAAACAGCAGGAAATAAAGTTAGGAACAAAATGGTTTTGGCCATATAGAAGGCAGAATTCTATAAACATTACTTAGTTTTCTTTTTTATTCTTGAAATATGCAGGTAGATCATTTAGATAATCCATTTAATGTTTTAAAAACCTTACCAATCTTGATTTACAGAAGAGTTGTTTTATCTATATCTATTATACACGAACTCCCAGCCTCCCTCATATATCTAATTCTATGAACAAGACAATTGTTAACTTTTTGCTAAAAGCCAGACATCCAGAATCTACAAAGAACTCAAACCAGCACAAAAAAACCAAACAACCCATTAAAAAGTGAACAAAATATGAATAGAAGTTTTCAAAAGAACACAGAGAAATGTCCAACAAACACGTTAAGAAATGCTCAATATTACTAATCATCAGGTAATTGCAAATTAAAACTACAATGTGATATCACTTTACCCTGTCAGAGTGGTCATTATTAAAAAAAATCAAAAGCCAATAGATGCTGGCATAGATGCAGAGAGATAAGATGCTTACACACTGTTGGTGGAACTGTAATTAGTACAGCCTCTATGGAAAGTAATTCAGAGATTCTGCAAAGAAATGAATGTAGACTTACCTTACAGCCCAACAATCCTACCACTTGGTAATCAACCCAAAGGGAAAAAAATCATTTTATCAAAAAGACTCCTGCACTGAAATGTTTATTGCAGCACAATTTACAATTGCAATTGTGTGGAATCAACTTAAGTGCCCATCAATTCATGAGTAGATTAAGAAAATGGAGCCTATAGAGATGTGTGTACACCACAGAGTACTACTCAACCATAAAAAGGAATGAAATAATGTCTTTTGCAGCAATTTGTATAAGCCTAGAGACCATTAGCCTAAGTAAAGTATCTCAGGAATGAAAAAACAAACAAACACACACTACATGTATAAAAGGTATCTATGGAACAAAAAACTTATACCCTCCTTAATAAATTTAAAATATATATATATAAAGCTAGTCATGAAGAGTGAATAGAAATTTCCATATCTTTCCACAAGGGTGTCAAAATATAGTTTTGACAATAGTTTAAGTTAGGAAATGAGTATCTATTTCCTTATACTGTTGTTTATGCTGTAAAAATTTTAAACAAAAAAGTACTAGATATCAAAATCAGTCCACTAGACTGGATGATAAATAGTTTCATTTCAAGGACTCTGTGGAGCTTTTTGAGAGAAAGATCCAAAGTAGAACTGAGCCAAAATATGGTGAACAAAATCAAAGTACTATTGACAGTTAGAAATCACAGGGAAGTACAGAGTAATAAGTTTGAATTGTATAACTTATAATAATCTACCATAAGTATTATGAATTCTATTGTGTGTCCACAAATAATTTTAAAGATGTTTCACTATAAAAGAATGAAATGTGAAATGTTGGAATATCACTAAGTATGTTGATACTTATATTATAAATGTTCTATGAGTTAGATTAGTGGTTAATTTTCACAGTTACACCTCATGTTTTACAAAATATCTATCAGTCAGTGGGAATTACATATTGTATCAAATATTTTGTAAGTAGCCTCTAACAAAATAATGTGTTCTTTTATCTTGTCAATTTCCTTTGTTAATTTTTTGTAGAGACTCTTGGAATAACTTTATTAATTTATTTATGTACACATGACTTTTTGAATTAATATGTAAAACCATGATTACTCAAGTATTCCAGTTAGTATACATTACTTGAGATTAATTTCATTTTCAAGACATATCTGCAAATTAAGTTATAATTCTTGCATTTAAACAACCTGCCATTCAGCTCTATTAAGCTGAATAATTTTTTCAATTGACACAGTGCTATAAAAATCTTTTAAAAATCCCTGTTTCAAAAATTTGAGATGGTTTTGTATTGAACAGATAGTGACAAAAACTTCAAAACAATCATTAAAAAATAATTTTGCATTGCTGGTGGGACTGCAAACTAATGCAACCTTTTTGGACGAAAGTATGGACAATGCTCAAAGAAGTCAAACTAGACCTCCCATTTAATCCCGCCATACCATTATTGGGCATCTACTCATAAGAAAAAAAAATTATCATAAGGACATTTGCACTAGATTGTTTATCACAGCTCAATTTACAATTGCCAAAATGTGGAAATGGCCTAAATGCACAACTACCCAGGAATGGATTAACAAGCTGTGGTATATGTATACCATGGAATACTATTCATCTATCAAAAAAGATGAAGACTTTACATCTTTTGTATAAAACTGGATGGAAGTGAAACATATTATTCTTAGTAAAACATCACAAGAATGGAGAAACAAGAATCCTATGTACTCATTTATGATATGAGGACAATTGATGACCATGGTGAGGGGTGGGGGAAGGAGGATGTAAGTAGAGGGAAGGGGAAGGCGGATGGGCGTCGCGGCGTGTGACACACCTTTTGGGGACAGGAACTTTACCTAACAAATGCAATCAGTGTAACCTGGTTCTTTGTACCCTCAGTGAATCCCCAACAACAATGAAAACAATAAGTTCCTAATGTCTTCTTCAGAACACGAAGACTCAAGAAGTTGTTCAAGGCAATTATGGCACATGTGAATTTACTTCTTTCTCATCTCACAGTATTTGATATTTTGGGTTTTTTTTTTTTCTAGAGGTTGTAGGACCACCTTTTTTAGGTGGCAAAAATATTGTTTTTTTAAAAGTGTTACTTAAAAATTTTACTGGATTTATTTTGGCTTTTATAGTCAGAAAGATAAATATAAATAAATGAATGCACATATACATATATTCATACACATAATGATTGGTCTATCATTACATTTGTAATCGTAACACCTCCTTCTCCTCAGGACATTTCCAATTTTCTGAGGTTTTTTTCTTTATTTTAGCCATAAAGATTAATCAGCTTCTCCTAAAACATTTCCAACTTTTTTATCCCAGTGAATCTGTATGGTAGTTTCTAAAGAGCTACTGGGGACAAAGAATAGGACAGAGTGCCTTTTGCATCAAATCTTAGTACGTAGTGTGTAAAATGTATAAATGCCTGTAAATGTCTGTAAAACGAGTTCTGGGAAAGTGGTCAAATGGGAAGGGTTAATTTGTTCTCTTCCCAAGGATAGACTTATCAATTATAGATATTTATAAGGATTACTTACATAATTTCAAGGAAGGATAAACATTCGTGGGTGTACTTCTCACTTATTCACTTCACAGTTATTTACTAAGTACTCTAACATAACAGGAAGTCTGCTATGTATTCTCAAATAAATTGATATCTGAGAGTAAGACTGTCAAGACTAGCTTAAGTGATTAACATTAAATCAAAATAATTATATATTTTAAATACAAAAATAAATTTTATTACTATATACTTGATATCTTCACAAGTTTCATTCTCTGATATTCCATAGCCAAAGTCACACAAGCAGAAATTAAAATGTAGCATATGCGTTGCCTTTAGTATCTCTCCTCCATGTTAAGGAATTTCATTTTTTAAAAATGTTCTCCAAAATAATTGATTAAAATTTCTAAGTATGTAGAAACTCATTAGCAAAGTATTTGATACAACGGGGGCATTTTTTATTTTATTATTATTATTTTTTTTTTGTCATCTAGGGTCTTGCTCCTTAAAGTGTGATTTTTGAACCAGCACAGCATCATCTGAGGACTTGATAGGAATTCAGAATCCCGTCCCAGATTTAGTGGATCAGAATTGCATTGAGATTTCCAAGTAAAGAGCATCACATTCAAGCGTGAGAGGCTCTCATTGACCTAATACAAAAACTACAGTAGCTGTGTCTAGTGTCATCACATGGTGTAAAAGTTTCTATGCATGATGCAAAACATGGAAAATGAGAATTACAATTTTATCCAAGTTACTGCAAAATGTGCCCTTAATTTTTACAGATTAATACATGTCCACAAACTCTAAGAAGGAATTTCAGGGGATGTGCAGGATATTCTGGAGGTGTTACGACTATCAGAGCCCTCCTAAGACCTACCCATTCATGAATGTCTCATCTTCATCCTTGTATTCTTCAGAACCGACCCACCCATCAAATTTATCAGTGTTAAATTTCAATTGCAAAAATGAACTCTGACATCTAAGGGCTAAATTCCTGAGAATTTTGTTACAATTTTTTGACCATTTTGTTTTTAAATTCAACATAGGCCCACTTCTCATTCCTACACTTTAAATACGAGTTTGGCATGTTTTCATGCTTTAGTAACCATGGCCTCAAAGAGAAGGAAAGACATTTTTGGCTTGCTTTTCCCATTTGCCTCTATATAAGAGTAACTTAGATTTAAATATACAGATTTTGAAGAGTGCCGGGAGCCGGGTTTGAATCAGGGGCCGTTGCACCGGGCTGTAGCACTGGACAGTTTCATGGGCAGTGGACCCCAGGCGCTCATCAGTTTCTCCTCCCCTGCGGATCCTTCCAGGTGGACCTTGTGAAGGTCCATGCCTGCGTCTCAGAGCCAGGGTTGCAGGAGCCGGGACATCAGACTTGCAGAGACAAGAGGACAGCAGACACCGAACGTTCACCAGCAGGTGGACATTAAATGTTGAACAGCTGTGGAACTTCAGGGTGGGGTCCTGTTAGAGAGGGACCACGTTGCTCATGCATGTGCTGGGCACTTTCAATAAATAGCGACAGCAGAGGCTGCCTAAGACCTTTCCCAGTACATATGGCCCCCCTCCTGCAAGCTTGGAGCTTACAATCCGTGGTCCCGCCTGCTTCCTTGGTGATGGCTGGACAGAGTGCATGTGCAAATACTTAAGGGAAGAGCTATATCTTGATGTGCTTACATTATTAGTAATAATTTTAAATTGTATAAGCTTGAAACCAATATTCAATTATTAGTTGTAAATAGATTAGAAATTACATTAGGAATAAGATTGCAGAGAATGGATACGGGGAAAACAGTAATAAGAGAATTTGATCCGGGAAATTTCCTGGCTTTGCTCACAAAGCATGAGACCTTATCACTTTAGTATTCTGAAGCCTGGCTTGCTGAATATCCCCCCTGCCCCCACAGCTGCCTGCAGCCGCAAACTGCAGGCCTTGTGGTCATTCTCTGCTAGGGCAGGGCTGTTTGCCCCTGGAAAGTGCTTTTTGGGAAGTTAAGAATGTAGTTTAAACTTTGTTGAACACAACGAGAATTGCTCTGAACCAGATAAGGAGACGAAATATCTCTTTTCTTCTGTCACCTTAGTTTGGCCAGAGGAGTCTGTCTGAACACAAAGTTTTCAAAGGATTAAAAAACCACGTCTGTGATTTGTGACTGTGGGTCGGTTGGGGTAATCTCCCTGACGTCAGCTCCTATTTACCCATCCAGGCTCTGTTTAAGATCACAAATACCTTACAACAATCAAAAGTACCAAGTAAATCCATACAACTAACCTAGTCCCTTGAAGAATTAATCTAGTTAATAGAAATGCAAGCACAGCAAGAACCATGATGGGATTGTTTGCCTTGCCTTCATGAGATTCATGCCTGTAACACTGATGTATGAAATAAGTACAGAGCGAGCCTGTTACTTGGGGTAGCATACTAGAAGTCTCACAAGGAAGGGTGTGCTGCCTCCTGAATCCTTGCCACTCTTAAAACTATCTCTTTGTCTGTGTCTATTATTCTCTATATTTTTCCTAATAATTTTCTGTTGGTCTTGCTCGCCCCACCAAGCCACGAGGAAGGACACCCACAGCATGTCCAGGCTCCGACAGTTTTCTACATTCACCTCCCCAGACTGTTTCCCATTAACACTACTAACATGACTTTCCAGGGAAAGACCTATTTTCCTTTCCCTGGTCTTCGTTTCCTTTTTCCATTTTTGTTTCTTATTTCATTTCTGGCCCACAAAAAAAGGGAAATAATATTGCTCATCCGGCCATGCTCAGTCAAGCAGCCACTTACCCTTGAGTAGGATGCTGCAGCCACAGCATTTAACACAATAAATACTCTTAATGGAGAACATTTAAACTAGAAAGTATAATATTTCCATCGTTCCTGCTTTTCTTAGACAGAATCCATCTCTCCATCTGTTCTTAGGTTAAAGCCAGAGCCTGTGCTAGATAAATTTAGTTATCTGTGGGAATGGATGTAGAAGAGTTCGAAGACTAGCCTCCTGGTGGGTTGTCAAAGACTAAGAAATGTAAAGAAATTCCTCTTACCCGCTATAAGGGAAAGCAAAATCAAAAGAAAAAAAAATCACCTCTGTCTGTTAGAACACCACCTGAAGTATCCAAAGTAAAATGTCATACCAGGGTCCCGTCTTGTCTTCTTCATTTCTTAACATGAGCTCCGAAAACAGCCTCTTTTTTCCTTCTTAACAGGTGAGATCATCCATTTAACCCCAAACTTAACTGGAAGTACCCATCACCCTCACATCCTACCTAATTGTATTGTTGTTCCCCTCAAAAAGACTCACAGGGTTTTTCACATTAAGGGCTTTGCTACAAATCTCTTGGAAAATAGGAGATTCCAAATAAAAAATGTAAGAATGTTGTACACTTTTTATGGCTAGTGGTCTATAGTTCTTTACTCCCTGTAGGAGTAAAGAGCTTTTGCCCACTATTTTTATCCTCTTCGGGTAGACATCAGTAAGTGTTCTTTGTCTCTATCTGTTGCCTTCATGGTACGCTCTTCTCACTCTAAGGATGCCACCAAAGCAGGAAAATTTTCTTTGCATTACTTTCCATAAGTAAGTAATTTTGAATATTCAAATTGTTTGATGGAGAATTCATTAATATTTTGTACCACCCAGGAAGGTTTATTTTTGTAAAAAGCAATGTGATGAATGATTACAGGCAACTTACAAGGAAACATTAAATAGAATAATAAAACATAACTTCATATTTATAAGAAAATAAGGAGAAATTAGAAAAAAAGGAAAATAAAATTAAATTTTAAATTAATGTAATATAAATTCACACAACTGAAGCCACCCTAAGGACTCTGTGCTAGGTCCCAAGTCATGACATACTTCTGTACTTTGTCATGCCATCTCCATTTGTTGTTGATGTGACGGTTGTTTTCTTAAGATTTTCTTTCTAGGGCAGCACCTGTGGCTCAAGGAGTAGGGTGGTAGCCCCATATGCCAGAGGTGGTGGGTTCAAACCCAGCCCTGGCCAAAAAAATAAACAAATAAAAAGGATTTTCTTTCTCTTGCCTCTCCTATTCATTTCTCTGCTTATTTAAGTTGTTGGTGTCTCTTTACTGTTGTGACTCATGGGCTCTCCACCTGATTTTCCCTGATGAGACTTTTTAGTTCATCCTTCCATTTTGTTTTGCACCATGCTGCTGTCAATTGCCCTATTCTTTAAGCCTATTTCCCAGAATAAAAATCACTGAAACAATGTGTCTTTCTGGTTCAAAGTTTGTTCTTTTCTCACTAGCTAATGGCCCAATTTTACAAGCCAGCCTATGCACTGACTACATTGGAACAAAATAAACAAAAACAACACAACCACAACAATGACCCTGCTGGTAAGAATCACTGAGATGAAGGTAGGAACATGTGGTTAAATACAATAGAAACAAAAAAGACAAATCAGATTCCCAGAATGAGATAAGGCTGAGATAGATTCTTTTAGAAAGAACATTGTATAGTGCAAATATCATGATACATACAGCTTATCTTACCCCTTACATCTTATACTATATTGTACACAGATAGAGATGCAGAGATACTTGCAGTGTAGCATTATTCAACTATTTAGATGTCCAACTATTTAACTTCTCACTCATCTCTAATAAAAATAATCAAAGTCAAATAAAGCTATTTCAAAGTGATAGCATTAAGCCATTTCATTTTTGATTGCTTTGATTAAATATGAAGTTAATATAAAAGAACATTTATAAAACATGTTTAAAATACAAATAAAAACTAATGCATAAATGAAAAAAAACTTATATGGCTACCTTTTAACTGAAGACATACAACATGGGGTTACCTTTGACATTCTGTGTGTGGTCCTCCCTGACCTTTTTCTCTCTTTTCCCCATTATGGCTTTCTTGTGGTATTTACTGGTTTAATCCTTTATAGGTTCTTTTAAACATAGTATGTCCATAAAGACTATCCTATTTAGCTTTATATGTGTTGAACTTCAAATAAATTGCACAAAACTGTGTGTAGTCTTCAGAAATATTATTTTTATATTATGCTCTTGATACCTGTTTGTACTCCTGTCCATGACATTGTTTCTAGCTGTGATACTTATTTTTATAAATGTCCAGCAGCAATTCATCAGTATAAAACAATATATCAATCCATTCTACTCTTTTGTGGGCTTTGTCTATTGTTTCCAATATTTCGGAATTAAAAACAGTACTGCTGAGAACCTGTCATTGATGAACACAGATAAACATTTTTCTAGGATATACTGCAAATAGCCTCTTTTTTTTTTCTTCTTAAGAAGATCCTCCATTTCCCCCAAAACTTAACTAGAAATACCATCACCCTCATATTCTACCTAATTTTATTGATGAGTATCCCCAATCTGAAAATCTAAAATCTGAAATGCTCCAAATTCAAAACTTTTTTGACTTCTGACATGATAACCCAAGTGGAAAATTCCACAAAGTACTTAAGACAAACTTTCTTTCATGCACAAAATTAATAAAAATATTATATAAAATTACCTTTAGGCTATGTGTATAGGTGTATATGAAGCATAAATTTTGTGTTTAGACTTAGGTCTCATCTCTGAGATATCTGATTTCATATATATTATATATATGCAAATATTATGAAATGCAACACAACAAGAAAAAAAGTCCAAAACACGTCTGTTCACAAGCATTCTTGGATAAAGGATATCCAACCTGTAATCCTCAGGGCAAAATTCTTTGTTCATAAAGTATATTCATTACCTACCTACCTAGGTAGAAAAGATATGGACAGCATTACTTAGATCCCCTTCAAGGATACACCTGCTACCCAACCATGAGGAATAAGATTCACTAACAGTTTTTTTTTAGCTGTTGCCTCAATCTTGGAGTCAAGGTTATATTTTTTCAGAGTGGCTGACAGGTAATGACTGAGATGACTAAGCAAGGAGTATTAGGTCCCAACATTTCCAACAACTGAAGGCAATTCTAATAGACAATTCTTGTTCCAGAGTTTCTGTTGGGCTGGAACAGAGTTTTTCTTAGTTCTACTGTAAATAACAGCTCCGTATCTGCCCAATTGCTCTTTCATCTCTATTTTTTTAGTCCAACTTCTTTCTCTCAAAGAACCAAACCAGCTACACTGAAAAATGTCAAATTGTTTTCATAGCAGTTGAAACAAATGCTTACATCAACTTTGAGTGTATGTGCCACATATACTGTATCTTCAGCAATAGTTGGTACTATCCAAATTTATTGATAAAATTATTACCAATTTCATGGTAAATTTAATTTTAATTTCAATTTTGTATTACCCCTATTACTAATGAGATTGAAGATTTTCTGTTGTTTTCTTGTTTATTTTGCATTTGTTTATTGATCTTTTAGTTTTCCTCTTTTTTTTATTGTTAGGGATTCATTGAGGGTACAAGAAACCAGAATACAAGAATATAAAACCCTCTTATAATTGTGTCTTGCCCCCCAAAGGTGTGTCACATGCCGAGACCCCAACCCCCTCCCTCCTTCTTTCTCTCTCTGGTCTCCCTTTTCGCCACCCCCCACTGTGTACTAGGTCATTACTTATCCTCATATCAAAATTGAGTATATAGGATTCATGCTCCTCCATTCTTATGATGCTTTACTAAGAATAATGTGTTCCACTTCCATCTAGGTTAATACAAAGAATGTAAAGTCTCCATCTTTTTTAGTGGCTGAATAGTAAGTATTCCACGGTATACATATATCACAGCTCGTTAATCCATTCCTGGGTTGGTGGGCATTTAGGCCATTTCCACATTTTGGTGATTGTAAATTGAGCTGCAATAAACAGTCTAGTGCAAGTGTCCTTACAGTAAAAGGATTTTCTTCCTTGTGGGTAGATGACCAGTAATGGGATTGCAGGATCAAATGGGAGGTCTAGCTTGAGTCCTTAAAGGTTCTCCTTACTTCTTTCCAAAAAGGTTGTATTAGGACACCAGCCACATTCACTGGAGCTGGCAGGTTCTAACCCAGTCCAGGCCTGTCAAACAACAATAACAACTACAACCAAAAAAAGAAAAAGAAAGAAAAAAAACATAGCTGGGTGTTGTGCCAGGTGCCTATAGTCCCAGCTACTTGGGAGGCTGAGGCAAGAGAATTGCTTAAACTCAAGAGTTTAACTTTTCTGTGAGCTGTGAAGCCATGGCACCCTACCAACAGTGACATATAGGAGAGATTCTGTCTCTATTAGTTTGCAATCCTTCCAGCAGCATAAAAGTGTTCCTTTCTCTCCACGTCCATGCCAGCATCTGCAGTTTTGAGATTTTGTGATGTGGGCCATTCTCGCTGGGGTTAGGTAATATCTCAGGGTGGTTTGATTTGCATTTCTCTAATAATTAGGGATGATGAGCACTTTTTTATATCTTTGCTAGCCATTCATCTGTCTTCTTTAGGGAAGGTTCTATTCATGTCTCTTGCCCATTGATGTATGGGATTGTTGGCTTTTTTCATGTGGATTAATTTGAGTTCTCCATAGATCCTAGTTATCAAGCTTTTGTTTGATTCAAAATATGCAAATACCTTTTCCCACTGTTGCTTTGGTTGTTGTCTCCTTAGCGGTACAGAAGCTTTTCAGTTTAATTAAGTCCCAGTTCTTTATTTTTGTTGTTGTTGCAATTGCCACAGAAGTCCCCTTCATAAAGTCTTTCCCCAGGCCAATATCATCAAGTGTTTTTCTGATGCTTTCTTTGAGGATTTTTATTGTTTCATTGTCTTAGAATTAGGTCTTTTATCCATCTTGAATCAATTTTTGTGAGTGGCGAAAGGTGCGGGTCCAGTTTCAGTCTATTACATGTGGATATCTAGTTCTCCCAGCACCATTTATTGAATAGGGATTCTTTCCCCAGTGTATGTTCTTATTTGGTTTATCAAAGATTAGGTGGCTGTAAGATGTTCATTTCATTTCCTGGTTTTCTATTCAATTACAAATGTCTGTCTCTATTTTTGTGCCAGGACCATGCTGTTTTGACAACTATGGCCTTATTAAAAAAATACAGTAATATCTCAGGATACAAAATCAATGTCAAAAGGGCAGTAGCCTTTGTATATGCCAATAACAGCCAAGATGAGAGGCTAATTAAGGACAAAACTCCCTTCACCATAGCCTCAAAGAAAATGAAATACCTAGGAATATAACTAATAAAAGAGGTGAAGGACCTAAATAAAGAAAATTATGAAACCCTAAGAAAAGAAATAGCAAAGGATATTAACAAATGGAAGAACATACCATGCTCATGGCTGGCAAGAATCAACATTGTTAAAATGTCTATACTTCCCAAAATGATCGACAGATTCAATGCTAGCCCTATTAAAATACGAACATCACACTTTCAAGATTTGGAAAAAATAATTCTTCGTTTTGCATGGAACCAGAAAAAAAAATCCTATAGCTAAGGCAGTTCTTAGTAATAAAAACAAAGCCAGGGCATCAGCCTATCAGACTTTAATTTTCTTCTTTAATGAAGTGATTACTCATTCTTTATCTTTGGAGTTTGCTTTCTTTTTCATTTGTATCATTGATTCTAAACATTCAATACTAAGTGTTTTACAGTTAAAGAGTTATAAATATCTATTTGCTCTTTGACTTTCATTTTATTTTTCGTCCTTTCAGATGAATAGCACTTCTAAATTTTAATGTTGTCAAGTTTATTAATTTTTTTTAGTTTGCTATTCTTGGGGTTTTATTTAAATTAAAGTCACAAAAAGTATTAATTTGCTAGTAAAGCCATTAAATGCTTGAAGCAAAGTTGTAGGTTACAAGTCAACACACAAAAATTTCTTGTGTTTCTTTACAGCAGCAATTGCCAATCTGAAAATAATTAAAAAACAATTCTATTTACAATAGCATATAATGAATAAAATACCCCAAAATAAATATAATCAAGGAGATAAAAGTCTTCTATATTGTAAACTATAGGACATTGCTAAAAGAAATTTAAAAGGCCTATATAAATGAAAAGACACCCCATATTTGTGGATTAGAAGACAATATTGTTAAGATGTCTATACGACCAAAAGCTTCAATCTATACCCCTCCAAAAAGTATTTACAAAATGTAGTATTGATTGATGATAAAAAACAAACAACCAAAAAAAAAAAAAAAAAAAGACTAAAAACAACCTCTAAAAGAAAAGGAGAAAGAGAGGGGATCTTCCTAAACTTTATCAGAAACTTCTACAAAAAAATAAAATCTACTTTAAATATTATATTTAATGGTGAAAAATTGAAACAGGCTTCCCAGCTCTTTCCCAGGTCCCCTCCTTCCCCCAGAGTCAATTCCGAGAATAGGCTTCAGAACAAGGAAGCACGAAAAGTCCCAAGTTCAAGTTCCCAGTGGACAAACAATGGTGGAAACTTACCCAAATTGTAACTCCCAAGCTGTAACCCCACCCTGAGCTAACCAGCCACATCTTGCTTCTGTACTAGCATGATTGCTCAGCTACGCAAAAAATATAAAAAGACAGCCTGCCCCCTACTTGGCGGCCAACTGTCTCTCAGAGCAGCAGCCCCCTGTACAGAGGAAATAAATCACCAATTGATTGCACTTAAGTGGGGTCCGAGGCTATCCTTTTAGGTTGCAACAGTTACTACAAAACTGAAGCTTTTCTCCTATACTCTTGAACACAATAAGAATGTGGGTTCTTCTCATTCTTACTCAACATACTTATCTCAATGTTGTGAGTACAGTAATGCAAGAGAAATAAATGAAAGGCATACAGGCTCAAAAGTAATAAATGAAAGTGTCTTTATTTATAGATGACATGATTGCTTACATAGAAAATACTAAGGAATCTAAAAAAAACTTAGAAATAAGAAATGAGTGCAGCAAGGTCACAAAATACAAAAAAAATTACAAAATCAATCTTATTTCTATATACTACTCATGATCATGTGAAAGTCAAAATACAGACGAAATTATCCTAAAATTTATATGGAATGACAAAGGAATTAGAACAGGCAAAATTATCATTAAAAAGAAGAAATTTAGAGGAATCTGTCTACCTGATTTCAAGCTATGTAGGATTAACAAAAAAATAGAACCATAGCTCAATAAAGTAACACCTAGAACAAAGAAATAAGCCCACACAAATATAGCTAACTAATTTTTGACAAAGACATAGAAGTCATTCAAAGGAGGAAAGATGGTATTTTCAATGCATGCAGAGGGAATAAGCATACATTCATAGGCAACAAAAGGAAGGAAGGACTAAAGGAAAAAAAAGAAAAGAAAAAGAAAGTAAAGAAGGAAAGAAAGAATAGGAACTTTGACCTAAGGCTTACATCTGACACAACAGTTAACATGAAATGTATCTCAAGTTTAAATATAAAATATAAAACTATAAAACTTTTAGGAAAAAAAATATGTTAGAAAAATCTTTGGGACTTAGGGTTAGGTGAGAAATTTTTTAGACTTAACACCAAAGGTATAATAAAGAAAAAAATTGATAAATGAGACACCATCGAAAAATCTAAAAGAATTATCTGTGAAATACCTAGTTAGAAGGATAGATGACAAACTACATTTTATGAGAAAACATTTGGAAACCTCATTTATAACAAATAATTGATATTTAAAAGAGAAAAAGCTCTTAAAACTCAAAAATAAAATATAAAATTCAAAACTATCTAATGAGAACATGGACAAAATACATAAAGAGATATATCTTCATGTGTTCCTTTTGTATGAAGAGGATACACAGATCGAAAATAAACACATGAAGAGATATTCAACATCATTAGCCATCAGGGAAAAGGAGATTATAACCATAATATGATATCACAACCAAATAATAAAAATATAGTTGACCCTTGAACAATGCAGGAATTAGGGGTTCTGACCCCTACATGGTCAAAGATCTAAATATAACATTTGACTCACCAAAAATTTAACAACTAATAGCCTACTGTTGACAAGAAGGCTTATCGATAACATAAAGTTGATTAACATACCTTGTATGTTATATGTATTACTGTAAGCTAGAAGAAATGTTATGGAGAAAACCCTAAGGAAAAAAATTACATTTGCTATTCATTAAGTGGATGTGTCATCCGAAAGATCTTCATCCTCCTCATTTTCACACTGAGTGGGCTGAAGAGAAGGAGGAAGAAGAACTGATGGTCTTGCTTGTCTCCCGTTGGCAGAGATGGAAACTATGGAGAAGGTGGAAAGGGAGGTGGGAGAGACAGGCACACTCAGTATAAATTTACATAAATACATTGTAATTTCATTTGACGTTTCTGCTTTTTCATTTATCTAAAAATGTTTCTATATGGCACCAATTCTTTTCTGCACCATTGTATTAGTTTCGGGGTCCATATTATAGAAGGGTCCATGTTGTAAATAATCAGAAACAATCTGTAAATAATCAGAACCTTTGTGACACATATTCCAATGTCAGTTTGTTTTCTGGCAGTGCTGCTTCTTCTGTCTTCTTTCTCATTGTCTGGCACAAGATCTGAAGCACTCATTTCCATCACTTCTGTTCATGCCTCTGATATGTCTATTGCTCTTGAATTTCCCTAAGATCATATACCTTTCTTGGTATATCTACAATGTATTTCAGGATTTTATTTATAGTCTATCTCATAAATCCTGTGAAGACATGATTCATGTCTGGACAATTTTTTAAAACCAGCAAGAATTTATTGTTTGGGGCTTGCTGGCTTTATAGCTTTTTCAGTAACAATGCCATCTTTATTGGTGTAACAGACTTTTATGATGATTTCCCTATTGAGGTTCTTTTTCATTGTGTTGACAATTCTGTAACAAGTCTTAAAGGTCCTTATGAAATCCTAATCTAGGGGCCAAATTAGAGATGTTGTGCCTGGGAGAAAGTAGACCACTTTGATGGCTTCGATGTTGACCTAGTGGGATTCTGAAGGGCCAACACCACTTCATAATAGCCAAAGAACTTTAAAAGGCAGTCCATTACTGACAGGATACTTACTGACTTCAGGAACAAAGCAGCAATGGAACAATCCAGGAAAAAGATTCTGATTGTGCAAGCCTTGTTGTACAACCAAAAGACTAACAGCTGCTGTTGATCTGCTGATCTGCTCTCCTCGAGTCTTATGAGTTAGCAGTTTTATAGACAAGCTCAGATGCATTTGCACAAAATTTAGAATTAACCTCTCTCTTCTTACCCTAAACTCTGGGACTTGCTTGTCTTCCTTCCTAATAAATGTCCTTTGTGGTGGCTTTATTTTATTTTCCCAAAATTGGGCATTTTAGTCTGCATTAAAAACCTGTTCAGGAAGATGTCCTCTCTCTCCTCAATGATTTTCTTAATGACATCTGAGAATTCATCTAGTGCTTCTTGGTCAGCAGAAGCTTCTTCCCCTGTTTTCTAAGCATTTTTAAAGCCGAACATGTTTTCTAAAATTATCAAACCTTCTTTGCTTGAATTAAATTTTCCAAAAAAGAAAAAAAAATTTTCTCAAAATTTAGATCTTTCACCTTCTTTTTGCTTTAAGTTGCCATGTGATGACTTTGCTTTTTCTCAGTTCATCATAGAGTCAATAGGCATGCCTTTTTTTATAGCAATCTTGCACCCTTTAAAAGCTGCAGTTTAAATACAAGATAGAAAGGTATTTTTCCCAAAAAGTACAAGGTTTAGCACGTGCTGGTGTAACTGCAATAATGGCTTTAAAAATCTTCCTTCTTTCCTCCCTTCCTTCCTCCCTCCCTCCCTCTTTCTTTCTTTCTCAGTCTTGCTTTGTTGCCCTGGGTTAGAGTGAAGTGTTTTTCTTGAGGTTTTGGTAGAATTCACCAATTAAAATATCTGTGCCAGCAGATTTCTTCTAGAAAATTTTTTTTCTAAAGGTAGCCATCCAACTTAAAATAATGACAAAAAGTCAAATTAAGTAGAAAGACAGAAATATTAAATATAAAGCATAAATTATTGAAAGAAAGATAAGCGTAAAATACAATATCAAAAAGTAAAAAGTAAGATCTTTGAAAAGATTTATTGAAAGTATAAAACTATAAAATACTAGGTAAGGAGAGAAAAAATACACATAAACAAAATTACCAACAAAGCATTTATCATGTCATGGATGCTTTAGAGATAAAATGAGACTGAAAAATGTCATCCCATCTACTATGGAAGATTAAATGGAATGCCTAAATTTCTAGAAAATTATGTAATAATTTATCAAAAGAGATCATAGAAGAAACAGAAAGTATAGTTTTTAAAAGCATTATAAAAAATAAAACTAAGTAAAAGTTTAAAATCATTTTATAACACTTTTTAAACTGTTCCTACTTTCTATTTCTTTTATGAGAAATATACCTTTCTAAAAATTTAGGCATTCCTTCAGTTTTTTTCTATTTATATCTGACTTAATGCCTTTGTGACTAGGGAACATTAGTTACATGCTGCCAATCCTTTGAAATTTGTCAAAACTTGCTTTACAAGCCAGCATTACGGTCTGTTCTTTCTTTCTTTATTTTTTACTCAAAAGAATTTGCACTTTTATGTTAAGGTTATGTGTTCTTTTTTTTTTTTTTTTTTGTGATGAGTTTTAACATGAAACATTTTTTTAAAACAGGGATCCATCAGAGGTGGTGAATTATCGGGGTAAAAGTTCTAGACAGCATGGCCGCAGATGAAGGGTAATACTCACCAGCACCTCACAGGGGACTGAGGGACAAGGTCGCCACACACCATGAAAGGAAAACAAATGAAATGTAAAAGGCACTGGGCTGGGGGCGTTCACGGCCTCTGTGACAGGTCTGCTTTCGTGCGCGGTAGGTAAGTGGACAAATGGCGTTTGGAAGGAGACGAGAAAGTTCCCAACTGAAGCGAGGTTCCCAGCTGGGCAGTTCCCTTTCCCGAGGCTGCTGCACCCCGCCCCGGGCTGTGAAGCTCTCCAAAAGGGCACGGAGGTTACTAAACAGGATCGCAAGAGCTCTCCCAGTTTTTTCCCTAGAAGGAAGGGGACCCCTCCCCGCCAATTTCAATTTCTGCCCCAGCGTCTGAAGGCTTTTAAGCATCCTAACTTAAAAACAAGTAACAACAAAAACAACAAAATAAAAGTGACCTGAACTCAAACAGATCAATCAGATGGGAAGACAGAATCATAAAAGTCCATTAACCATCGGTTAATGCCTTGTCCTCATGGAATAAGGACCCCCAAAGTTCCCTCTCTTCTCCCTGTTTGCTCTGCACATTTTGACCTCCTAACAGGGAGGTCCACATGAGTTCCGTTTCCCTCTCAGTTCTAGGCACTCTCTGGAACATCTTTGATTAACCACGGCCTTTCATCTCTTTCCAACTCCTTTGGTGACTTTTGACTTGAAATGTGGATTCCTTCTTCTGGAAGAACGGCTTTCGTGGTTGCCTGAGTGCTTGGGCGTCTTCAGAACCTTTGTACCTTTCCTGGGATGCTAGGAGCTATCTGGACTGTAGGTGCCATCTTGGCACTCAGAATAGGCCTGTGTTCTATTTAAGCTGATTAGGTCAAGCATCTGGTAGTCAGCATCTTCTTTATCTTTGCTGCTCTCTCTCTTTTTTTTTCTCTCTTTTTTTTTTTGTCTGCCTATTAGATACTAAGATAAATATGTTCAAATATTCCTGAAGTAGGATAAGTAAGACAACTATTAAAAGTGGAGTGTGAGTTTAGGGAGTTTTATGGAAGTTCATTCTTGAATAAAATTGAAACCATTGGAAAAAATGCCACAGACTGGACAAAAAAATAACCAACTTGTTTAGATCATCAAATTTGAATCAATTAAAAAAACATATTTTGTATGCAAGTCATTAAAATAAGTAAGACAAGACTTCAGTAAAATAAATTATGATATGAATGAGGAAAATAGGCAGGCATGCATCAGTTCCAGTAGAAGATGACATTTCATAAAAGTTCTAAGAATGAGACAAACAGAAGACCAATGCAAGGCAAGGGAAGAGGCCGCTTCTAGCCAGTTTGATCAAGCATGAGGGGGAGTCTTGAAGGATCGATAAAATTATGACAGAGAAAAATGAAGACAGAATATATTTTACAAAAATGAGAAGGCAATAAAAAATTGGCTTATTCAGATAAAGAGGAGATTTTCCAATTTGGATCGAGTACAGGGTTCACAGTACATTTGGGTGATGATTATATTTCAAAGGAAGAGGATGAAGATGTACTGAATTATCTCTCCACAAAAATCACTAATTCATACCTTGAAACCTAACCCCCAGGACTTCAGAAGGTGAGTATTTGGGGAAAAGGGGCTTAAAAGAATCAGATAAGTTAATGTAAGGCCATGAGGGTAGATCCTCCTCCAGTGTGACACAGAGACACCTGGGGTTCACACACAGAGAAGAAGCTACGTGAAGACACAGCAAAAAGACAGCCACTTACAGACCAAGGAGAGAGACCTCAGAAGAAATCAAATATGCAGACACCTTACCAGGACGTTTAGCCTCGAGACAGTGAGAAAGTAAATTTCTGTCCTTGCAGCCACCCAGTCTAAGGTATTACTATGGTAGCCCTAGCACACAAACAAAGGATACAATAGAAAAACAAAGAAGGATGTGGTGGTGGCTATGGCTCAAAGGAGTAGGGCACTGGTCCCATATGCCAGAGGTGGCAGGTTCAAACCCAGCCCTGGCCAAAAACTGCAAAATAAATAAATAAATAAATAAATAAAAATAAAGAATGATGTTTTTCTGCCTTTGACTCATGAGAGCCATCACACATATATATACACTTTCATTTAAAATATTTATCCTCAGTTTCACCTGGTTATTAACATTAGACCCCCAGTGCTTAATCTGGCTTTACCTGTTCTTCTGACATTCCATTTTCACCTCCGTAGCAGTACTCTTGATGTTAAAACCATCGAAATCTCACATCACTTCAACCATATCAGATTTTCCATTAAAAATCTAGCTTGAGAAAAGTTCACAAATATCTGTATATAAAAAAAGCCATGAGCAGCATGGTATTCATCTCACATTCATTTCCTGGCTTGGATATGATGTGGCATCTATAAAAATCACACCATGCTTACATACAGATAGTAGAACAGACATGGCATGGACGAGGTAATGAACTTTGGTTTCAAGAAGCCTTTTTGCTTCTTTAATATTCTTCCAAGCTTCCAGCAGTTCTAATTTCCGAAAGTAAGAACTTTACCTAGAACTGTGATGCTAACTGGTATTTTTATTACAAATTGCTGTCTAATGATGAGTATGTTCTTCCCTGATGGATGACTGAGTCACTCACTGAAAGATTGAAGCTAGGCCTGCCTCCCTTTTCCTTCTCATCTCCGGCAATAATTTGATATTCAGCAAAGAGTGCATGTTGTACAACTATGGGAAACATAAATTATGGCCAGAAAGTGTCACAGATATCCATTAGATTATTAGAAAAACACACAAACAAGTAATAATTAAAAGAAGGCTGAACATAGATTAATGATGCAAATGAATCATGAGCAAGGGTTTTGATTAACTTAATTATGTGCCCTTGAGGTACAAAGAGGGAGGAATGTTTGGGAGATATTGCAAGCATTCTCATAAACCAATAAAACTTAAACCATTTATGATTCTAATATTGTAAAACCTCAAAGGAGACAATTTAAGCAGCTAATTTGGTAGGACAGCAAGATGAATATATTATTATGGATTCTGTCATATCGTGTCCCACTCTGAGATAGTAAAGAAAAAAGAAAACTATAAACAGTAATTTTTTACTGTATGTATACAAAATTGAAAACAAAGAATACTTGGAGCGCTAAGTTAATAAAACATTTTTCATACTACTTCATGTTATCTATTTTCTTTCATTTCACTGGGTAATGACTGGTGAAATCCAGCAATTTTGCCTTTCATAGGGAAGATATTGACAGATGTATTTGGCTAGAGAAATGTCTCTGAACAAGTTCAAAAAGATTTATAGAAAATAAAATGTTTATCACATATGTGTATGTGTGTGTATAAATATATACATGGGTTTCAGAAGCATATTTTATTTGGTGTAACTAAGTTAGGTTTTCAAATCATAATTTTAAAAAATAACCTGCATAATTCACGCATCTTCTTTTTTAAAAACATGGAGATCTATTCTATTTAAATACATAACATTTACTTTCCTATTGAGAAAAAGAGAAACTGAGCACATACTGTGAGTAAAATAAAGCTCATTAAATTAGATTTTGGCAAATTCTTGTTCCTGCTATCATCATTAACAAATGTTATTTCAAGGATTCACTGTAAGTAAAGCTAAGTATGCATTTTGGGATATGTGAGGGCATCAGATGTAAGATTTTTAAAAGACATACATTTCTTGCAAACAACAAAATAGTTCACCTAGTTTGAGTTCCAACGGATCTATTAAAGAATGCTTGAAAGCTCACAGTGTTGTAGGAAGACTGTAGGGTAAACTTCAGAAATAGCTCCCCAAACGACATTGCAGAACCGGTGTGGTAGGGGAGATGGTGCTGCGGCATAGTACAGAGGTACCCAGCCTCTCCCATCTCTCCTGATCGGACAGAAAGTACCATCTCATCTATTCTTCGTAAAGTTCACCTCCCATTCAAACTCTTGCACGGGTATGCCTATTGTGTGAGACCTATATTACATAACACACTGGCAGTAAGATAAAAGAATTCATTTTATCTTGGGAAAGAGAATTAACAACATGAGAATGTGAAGAACTACTAAAATATGGGAGAAAATATTTAAAAGGTTTTAGGTAGCTACCAATGGCAAATGTCTGTTTCTATATAATGGCAATTTAGACTTCATTAGCATTGCTAGATTTCACTTTTTAAAGTACATTCACTATTTATAATAGACATATATAACCATCTACCCACAATTATATAATAAACATCAAATCGGGTTTTAAGAAAATATAAAATATATCTAGGGTTCTAGGGAAATGCAAATCAGGGAACTTCTCTAGGGAAAGTCAGAAAGTATTTTTCTCTGGTTACTTCTTGAGCACTGTTATCTTTACGTTTAGCTACAGTATATTTTACATTGGCTTTCTCCCACCAACTTCAGTTAATGACACTCCTAAATAACTTAAACCAAGTAAGAGGATGAGTTATCAGGCATTTTCAAAGTAATCACTTTTATAATTTCTAGCTCAATAAGGAAATATCTATGTAAACAGTGCTAATATTTGCTTCTCTTATGAAGGACATAAAATATCTATAATATTTTCTCAATAAACTGAAACCTCTTTGCTCTTCTTCTCCTTTCTACTTGCAGTAATATTTGCTATAAGAGAGTCAGCTTAGATACAAATATTATTTTACCAGAGGAACAATTTTGAGCAGTAATGGAAAACAAGATGTGCTTCGTAATGGAAAACACTATTTTCAATTGTTCCCTCTCCAAACCATTCTGGATGGTTCTCTTAGCAGAACTTTTAGAGAATTGTGGGAAAGTTTAACCAACAACCACAGGAGGAAGTCTAGCAGAAGACTGGCACACGGGAAATAGTAGTCTCTTCTCTCTCCAAGTTTTCCCTTTGGTCTGGTCAGTTCAATTTAGAAAATAGTTATTGCGTGTCTTCTCCCTGCCAGGAACTTTCTAGGTATTATCATGAGTAACCTCAGGTCCCTTCCCTCAAGTCATCTACAGACGTTATAAAGTAAACATTTATTTTTCAGAACAGGTGGTATGATCCGTGAGAACACATAAGTAAGAAGTTCATGTATGAAAGAAAGAAATCACCAATGCTTTCACCTTCACAGAGTAGGTGGTGGCTCAGCAATGTCTTGAAAGGGAAGTGTGAGTCCAACAATCCAGTCACATATGCCAAATAAATAAAATAGATTCTTCTCATGTATTATCTCTTTTAAGCACTAGAAGATAGGAAATTTGGAAAATCAGATGGCCTGCCAACTCATGGTATGTATCAATCATTTTACATAGATTTGGATGGTTCTAGATCCTTTCCAAATATATCATATAGATGGAGATCTTCATTCTGAAGTTGAAACAGAATATTCATAAATTAGCTCAATGAAGAAAAAATAGTCCTGATGTTATTGTTTAATGTGAAGGAGAAGAAAATTTGCATTGAAGACACAAGCATGCAGGGAAGCAGTGATTTCTTGCCACTCCTAGTGGTAAGCACACAGTA
>NW_003852404.1:30714854-30717121 GCF_000181295.1 Otolemur garnettii
ACATAGTTCTCACTTTCCCCTCCCAGAGTTGTACGCCATTCCTTGTGCATAACTATACAAACCTCTTCTCTAAGCTTCAGGGGGGCCCCCTCTGTCTGAATTACTCTGTATCATTCATGCATCTTAAGGTTTGTGGGCTCCACCTCCCACAAAAACATGGACATGCTACTTGCCTTTAGCCATTGAGACCAGAGTTTTTCAACCTTCTTAATCTCATGGCACACTTGAAACTATAGTTAAACTTTCACAGCACATTTAAATAATGTTAATCAAATAAAAGAGTTTTAAAAAAGGATATACTTACTGTGCTTTGAACTTCTTTCGAAAATAATTCAATTAATTATCTTTAAAAGTTTTTGTGGCACACCTAAGATCCTTTCATGGCACACCAGGGTGCTGCAGCACACCAATTTTAAATCACTGATCTAGACCATTGTCTGTAGTCTTTAAAAATCTTTGCTCTATCTCTTGAGGCCAGGAGTTTGAAACCAGCCTGAGACTATTTTGTAAATATTTTGTAAATGTTTACTTTGGGGATATAAAATACTTTGTGTATCTTCACATGCTGATTGTAAAATATGTATTGACTCTATCAAATTTACTAAAGAAATGCAGGTTGAAGGGGTGAATAAATGTCTACAGAGAAAGAAGATGAAGATAGGTTAGTGCTGTCACGTTTTGGTAATCTCAACATTGGGATGTCAAAAAAACCAGCTCCTTAGTAATTGCTGGAAGGAAATGGACCGCCTAGGAAATCAGTCGTCCCAACTATGAAGAGGTCTGCTTCCCCCTGCTGGAAGCATCCACTAGCTGCACAAATCCAGGGACCTTCGATAACACCAACCACTGTAAGAGCTCACATTTATTCAGTGCTTACTCAATCAATGGGCTTGGTATGAGAAAATGATAAGAAAACCCCTCTTTCCTAACGTGCATGACTAAATCATTCTTATGACTCCTGGAGCTGTGTATATGAATTCCACCTGGGCTCTCACCACAGCACACCTAGTAAAACACTCAAGCCTATGGAACAACACGTTTGATGCTTTAATACCTGAAAAGTGCTGTGCCAGTTACGGCCTATCTCAAATACACACCTCTGTCTTCTGCCTGCTCACAAAAGCTGCAATCACATGCAGACTCTTGAGGCTCTAAGAAGAGAGAAATCCTTATTTTCTTTCATGTCATATAATTTTTCTTCTGTCTATACCATTCCTTTCATTTCTTTTTGGTTACACAGCTAGATCTTCAGTCTTTTATGGAGGTCTTTCTTCTTAAACCATTTACGTGCTAGGATACTGTCTATAAAAAGTGAAATTCCATAGTTTGACTTTTTTCACATGTCTCTGTGTTTATATTTTATGTACATATTAATTATTCACTCACAATGGAAGTTAATTGAAAAATAATTTTTGAAAACAATTTTATATAAAACCACCAGTAGAAATTCATCAACCTTTACATATATATAATATATTCTAATACTTTATGTACAAGGTTAGGAAAATGTCATGATTTAAAACTGAAGTTAATAAAAACATCGACTAGAATAGCTACTGAGCTTCTAAATAAGTAACATATTATAATTAGAGCTGGTCGTCATTTGGAAGTTTTCCAATTGTCATCAGGAAATGAGGTGTATCCTCAGGAAGATAATTAAAAGAAAATCGTAATATAATTTTCTAGAACAGTAATAAACACTCACAGACAATGAATATCAAAGACAAATTGATGCTTTGCAATTAAGTTTGTTTCCCAAATAGAATTTGTGTGTTATAGACGGAGGTTCATTTTGGAGAATGAATTTCCTAAAATGGAACTGATCTCTGGTGATTCATGGCAGATGGGAAACACAAGACCATTCTTAGATTTGAGATTTTGAAAGCATAATATCACATGGGGAAGATTCGATTAAAAACACAGCAGTTTCCAATTTTCCAGGACTGAAATGAAGATTGATATTCTTTATACAGCTATGCTCCAACTTAGAGAAAAGTTGTGAAATAATGATTTGTCTCATTTCACCATTCCTTGGTCAGAACAAGCCAAGTTATTATCTTCTATAAGGAATGTTGCCTACTGGTGACCTTGAACTTGATTTCATAATTTTTACACTGCCACTTGTCAAATTTCATAGCGCAGTTGCCAGGATTCCGAATATTCAACGATCTAACACCAGGAGATCAAAAAATATCTAAAATTACTTTGACACTCTCATGCAGGAGACTTGTGTTCCCTCTGTGAGATTTTCAGCTCTTTTATTCTAA
>NW_003852404.1:30720303-30728271 GCF_000181295.1 Otolemur garnettii
GTTATTACATGTTTAGAGTTATTGTTTTATAACTATTATCTATCAGATAAGATCACAATAGGTTTGACCCAGCTCCTTAACAATCCAAGTGATGGATTCACACACTCCCATAATCATTTCACTCACCTGACTAAAAACTACCTGTTAACATATTAATGTATAAAGTTACCATATGCTAGTTATTAATTGTTCATTTAAGGAATCATTCTACTGATATAGGTACGAAGATTATATGTGTGCATGTGTGGTGTGTATATGTAATACATTACATTTTATCTTTTTTTTATTAAATCATAACTGTACATTGATGCATTTATGGGTTTCAGTGTACTGATTTGATATACAATGTGAAATGCTTACATTGAATTAAGTAACACATCCATCACAATTATACCCTTTTCTTAATCGTTTTGAAATGTACCATTGCATCATGCACATTAGGTGAGGTCTCCCCAAATACCCTCCCTCCTCCTCCCATCTCCTCCCTCCTCTCCCCTCTCTCTCCTCTTCCCTTCTACTTTCTGGGCTATAGTTATGTTTTACCATTTATATGAATGTGTAGGTGATTATATATCAATTTCATAGTAGTATTGAGTACATTGGATACTTTTTTTTTCCATTCTCGAGATACTTTACCAAGAATATGTTTCAGTTCCATCCAAACATAAAAGATGTGAGTCCATCTTTTTCTATGGCTGCATTGTATTTCACAGTGTATACATACCACAATTTGTTAAACCATTCATGTGTCAATGGGCACTTTGGCTGTTTGCATGTCTTGGCTATTATGAATTGGGCTGCGATAAACGTCCTGGTGTAAATGACTTTGTTGTAAAATAATTTTTGATCATCTGAGTATATACCTAGTAGAGGAATTGGAGGATTGAATGGTAGGTCTCCTTTTAGTTCCTTCAGTGTTCTCCAAAGTTCCTTCCAAAAAGGTTGTATTAGCTCTCATCCACACCAGTAGTGTAGAAGTGTTCCCTTATCTCCACATCCATGCCAGCATCTGTAGTTTTGAGATTTTGTGATGTGGGCTAATCTTACTAGAGTTAGATGCTATCTTAAAGTGGTTTTGATTTGTATTTCTCTGATGATTAAGAATGATGAGCATTTTTCATGTGTTTGTAGGCCGTGCGCCAGTCTTCATCAGTGAAGTTTCTGTTCAAGTCCTTGCCTACATAGACACAGGGTTATTTGTTCTTTTCTTTGATTAGTTTGAGTTCTCTGTAGATTCTAGTTATCAAACCATTGTCAGAGCGTAATGTGTAAAAATCTTCTCCCATTCAGAATGTTGTCTGTTTTCTTTACTTATTGTGCTCTTAGCTGTGCAAAAGCTTTTTAGTTTGATCAGATCCCAGTGATGTATTTTTGGTGTTACTTCAATTGCCTGGGGGATCCTCCTCATAAAATATTCTCCCAAGCCAATTTCTTCAACTGTTTTCCCTGCACTCTCTTCTAGTATTTTATAGTTTCGTGTCTTAAGTTTAAATCTTTTATCCAGTGAGAATCAGTTTTTGTTAATGGTGAAAGGTGAGGTTCCAGTTTCAGTCTTCTACATGTTGCCAGCCAGTTCACCCAGCACCATTTGTTAAATAGGGAGTGTTTCCCCCACTGAATATTTTTGATAGGCTTGTCAAAGATCAAATGATGATAAGTATAGCTAGGTTCATCTCTTAGTTCTCTATTCTGTTCTATAAATCTACTGCTCTGTTTTTGTGCCAGTACCAGGCTGTTTTTATCACTATAGATTTATAGTATAGTTTGAGGTCTGGTAATGTGATACCTCCTGATTTGTTATTTGTGAGTATTATATTTGCTATTCAAATTTTTTTTTGATTCCATATAAAACAAAGCACTATTTTTTCAAGCTCTTTAAAGTATGACAATGGGCTCAGCGCCCACACAGTGGTTACAGCACCAGCCACATACACCAAAGGTGGCGGGTTTGAACCTGGCCTGGGCCAGCTAAACAACTGCAGCAAAAAATGGCTGGGCGGGTACCTGTGGTCCAAGCTACTTAGGAGGCTGAGGCAAGAGAATTGTTTAAGCCCAAAAGTTTGAGGATGCTATGAGCTGTGATGCCACAGCACTCTACTGAGGGAGACATAATGAGATTTCGTCTCAATAAATAAATAAATAAAATATGGCAATGGTGTTTTAATAGGGATTGCATTAAATCTGTAGATTGCTTTGTGTAGTACAGACATTTTAACAATGTTGATTCTTCCCAGCCATTAGCATGGTATGGTTTTCCATTTGTTAACATCTTCAGCTATTTCTTTTCTCTGGGTTTCATAAAGAGAAAGTTTTTATGTTTGGTTGAGGGTCTCAAGGTAAAATAAATATTTTTCAATAAATCCTACTTCTCAAATCACGAAATTTGTAACTGATTCTCCCAGTCACCTCAAACTGCTTAAGATAAGATGAAGAATTCTGGAAATTTTAGAGCAAGTAGAGAGTAAGAATTTCTTGGTGTATTCCCCACTAAAATTAAACAAAATGAAGGGATAGGGAGCCTTGAAATGCACCCCTAAGGGAGCTTAAACATTCTTGTTTCTAGGAAAGTTGGGAATGCAGGAACTGATAAATCACTTTGAAAACAATACAAAGGGAAAGATGGTCTGGAGTATCCTGCTTGGTGTCAGGAAGAAAGTTTTCTTGGAAAAGAACAAACTTTAGAAGTTTATAGAGTATGTTGCTCATAAGTAACATTTGCATCTTCTGGAGTTAACTGAGGATCATTTTAAAGAATCTTAACCAAAGAGAATTGCACAAGAGGTGTGACTGCAAAAGAAAGATCAATCCAGAAACAAAGGTCAGAGAGGATTTTGTAATAGCTGTCCTCCAAGGAAAGCCTATATTCTTGTGATGACCATTGTAGGGCATTTCCAATTAAATCACATGAGTGCATCCATGGAAGAAATAATCAAACTCTGATACCCAACAGGAATCTAGACAACACTAGGAGGCAACCAAGAAAAACTGATGGAACTTTTCCTTTCTCTTTTGATATCCCTTCTCTTCCCTTTTAAAGCAGATCCAGTAGCGCCTGGATGTATGAGTGGGGAAAAGGTGGGAGGAAGAAACGTAGAGAACCTTCTGGGTTTGATCCTTTCTAGTCTGTCTCCTACAGCAGCAGGGTGATATGAAAATTTAAAACTGAACAAAAGTTGGCGTTTCTACATTTTTATGAGCTGCATTTATCATTATCTGAAAATAAGACTTACAAATTAACCTTTCAGAATGAGGGAAAAGCTATGGTGCTAGTCTAATTTCCTTCCAATACATGGCAAAAATGAGATGACAGAGTGAGTTTAAGGGGACAACTGTGAAAAAAATACAATTACATTTTTTCCTGTAGTTTATCAAATGTCAATAAGACAATTGCATATAAGATATTAAAAGAAGTGAACATACTTACTCTATTTGGTATCATTTAAATGATATCAGTCAATAAAGGTAAGTAGGAAAATTGACTTAATTTTGATGAATTTTAAAACAAATTACAATGTAAAGAAGTGATAATGGACTGGTGCCTCTGGCTCAGTGAGTAGGGCACCAGCCCCATATACCAAGGGTAGCGGGTTAAAACCCAGACCTGCCAAACTGCAACAAAAAATAGCCACCTGTTGTGGCAGGTGCCTGGTCACAGCTACTTGGGACGCTGAGGCAAGAGAATCAACTAAGCCCGAGAGCTGGAGGTTACTGTGAGCTGTGATGCCACAGCAATCTACTGAGGGCAACAAAGTGAGAATCTGTCTCTAAAAAAAAACAGAAGAAGAAGAAGTGATAATGAATATTCAATTTCCTTAAATATTTTTAGAATAATACCTAGTACTGAGAAGATGCTAAATAAATATTATTCAATAAATATTTGAGATCAGCTGGAATACAAGTTTAATAGTAAAAATTAAAAAATGAGAAGTTATTGCTCACAGTTTTGCTGACTGTACCATTTTGTTTTTGTCCTTAGTCAATTAACACTAATTACATTACTTACATTATTACTTATATTATAAATCATGTTACTTTTTGGAGCTTATGTTTTATAACAAATTTGCAAATGCTATATTTTTATTGAAAAAATGAGAACTCTAAGTTTAATATCAATGTATTTTGATTATTTCAAATTCTAATGATAATTCCTACTACTGGTGAAAACCAAATATGTTGATAATGTTAAAGTAACAAATTATAAAAATATGATTTTAAAAGCAGCTAAATAAATTTGACAATATAATTCAAAAATAATTTCTAGACATAAAAGACACTAAAATAAAAAATGCATGGACAAAATGAGTAACACTCTCACTACTCAGCCTTGCACTGTTTTTCTAATAATGTCAAGTTAAGTAACAAGTAATGAAACTTTAATATATTCTTTAGAATCCAATAACTCTTACTGATCCAAAGCACAGATTTCTTAACTATCTCTTTACTATTTTTATTGGCATGATAATGAATTATGAAATAGTTATTCTATCTGTTCAGCATTCCTATCTCAAAAATGAAACTAAATATCTGTTCTTAGTGTAGGGAAATGAAATCATAGATATGTTGCTTTTCAAATTAGTAAATTTCTTCTAGGTTAAATTTACTGCTATTTCTTTGTTCTTTTAATTTCTTGTGTTTAAAGAAAAAAATAATAATAAAATAATGAAAAAAATTTTATCAGTTACTAAGTTCTAAAAGTTTCCACTATAAGCCTTAAAAGCCTTGACATTTAAAATGCTATGGTTTAAAACCTAGACAGTTTGAGACTTTTGTTTGTTTTCAGTAATAATTTCTTTGCTGAGAAATAGTTTCTCCTAAAATAATATTGAACTCTTTAAATGGGTGGCTGCTCCTAATTTACATCAGAATTGGAATTCTGGCAAAGCTAGGTAGTGTCACTATAGATTTATTTTCACTATTCAAAGAATGGATATTGTTATTCATGAGGTACAACATGGTAAAATGTTCAAATTATAATAAAGAAAGAATGTGTATTCATCTGAGTTAGCATTTAAAACCATTATATAGCAGGGTTTGATGCTTTTTGTTAGTTTGGATATCACCCAATTGATCTAATATTACTGGTTTAATGATTGATCTAACTAAACAATATGGTAAAATATTCATTGTGAAAAGGAGAAGTTACTAAGTATTAAAACATTAAATAACTTTAAACCTTTGTTAATAAACCTTGAGAAATTGCTAATATTCAAATATCAGTTTTAATTAATGGTTATTCTTCTTTAATTCTTCATTCAATAACAAGAAAGTTAATACAAGTAAAATACATAATTAAAAGCAATTTTTCATTGGCCTTTTTTTAGCATATATTTACAAAGAAAAAAAAATTGGAGATGGCAGACTAGATATAGCTAGTTTTTGTGGTATGAGATGCCAGTCACATTTTCCCTTAATTTGTTCAGTTACAAGAAAGTTAATACAAGTAAAATACATTACTAAAACCAATTTCTCATTGGCCTTTTTTAAACATGTATTTACAAAGAAAAAAATGGGAGATGGAAGACTAGAGACAGCTCCTTTGCAGGTGCGTGTGGTAAGATTGGGGAAAATGAGTCTTAATTAAGCTTAAAATCTTCTTCACAGCTAAGGACATAAGTAAAGCAAAAAGACAACATTCAGAATGAGAAAAAATATTTCCAGAGTATTAATCTGACAAAGGTTTGATAGCTAAAATCTATGGAGAACTCAAGTTAATCAACATAAAAAGAGCCAACAATCCCATCTAACACTGGGCAAGAGATAGGAACGCAACCTTCACTGATGAAGACAGATGTATGGCTAACAAACAACTTGAAAAAATGCTCATCATCCCTTATCATCAGAGAAATGCAAATCAAAACCACCCTAAGATATCACCTAACCCCTGTGAGAATAGCCCACATCACCAAATCTTAAAGCTGCAGATGCTGGTATGGATGTGGAGAGAAGGGAACCCTTTTACGCTGCTAGTGGGACTGCAAATTAAGACAACTTTTTGGAAGGAAGTGTGAAGAATCTCAAAGAACTCAAGTTAGACCTCCCATTACTAGGCATCTACCCAGAAGGAAAAAAATCACTTTATTATAAGGACATTTGCACTAGATTGTTTATTGAAGCTCAATTTACAATCATCAAAATGTGGAAATGACCTAAATGTCCACCAACCCAGGAATGGATTAACAAGCTGTGGTATTTGTATACCATGAAAAACTATTCAGTCTTTAAAAAAGATGGAGACTTTACATCTTTTGTATTAACCTGGACAGAGCCTCATATCACAAGTATCACAAGAATGGAGAAGCAAGAATACAAAGTACTCAATTCTAAAGTGAAGCCAGTAGACAATCTAATACAGACCCACATAAGGGAAAAACTCAAATCAAGTTAAGGTGGGAGCTGGAGGATGAGGGAGAGGAGAGAAGGGTGGGGAATGGGCATGCTCCCATTTAACTAGCACAATGTTAGGGACTATGGCACACCTCTTAGGGGTGGGACACAATTATAAGAGGAACTTTACCTAACAAATGCAAACATTGTAACCTAATTTCTTGTACCCTCAATTAACCTGAAAAAATAAATAAATAAAAGTAGTTTTCAGGAAAGAAAAAATAATGCTGTGATTAGTTTTCAATACATGATGTGATATAAGTGACTTGGCTTCCCTTAGTAAGGATAATGCTTCTTAATTAAAAATAATGTTTTATCTCTTCCAAACATAAGTTAAACTAATTTTTTAAAAGCAACAAATCACACACTTCCAAGAGAGGAGACATAACATTAAAGGAATTAGCCAAATAGCAGTTCAGCACTTCTTCTCTAAGACCATGTAAGAATACTTTACAGTCATAATTCATAGCTCAAACTAGATCTGGATTTGCAGATTATCTAATGACTTCAAACCTCTTTTAAGCAATGGAACCCAATCACATGTGCAATCCCAATATACAAAGTAGTTCAAAGTCTATAACCTAAATATTGTAACCTTATATTAATGTGAATAAAGTTTTAAAAAAAAATCCCGAATCTTTAAAATGGCAAGAAAAGAAAAAAGTAGTTCAAAGTCCTAGAACTTCACAGAATCAGCCTGTTTCATACTCCATCCTCCCAATCCCACTCCAAAGAACTTAACCTATTCTAAGCCTTTCATGAACTTGCTGGTTTGAAAACCATGGAATCCCATCATTTGATGAAGACATGAAAGACACAGTGTTAAATAGTAAGTTTATGACCAGAACTCTGTTTCCCAGCTTTATTCCCATTCTTTCTATTAGAATTTTCTGCTCAAGGCATCAGTACAATACAAATGGTTGTAAGTACAAGCTTTAGAATATGTGAAGAACTCACCACATATATCTGCAAACTAAGGGCTCAACAAATATTAGCTATAATAACTATTACTTTGAAGTTTTACATACTCTTGTTGGATGCTAAAATTTCAAAATTACACAAAGGTTAAAACAATTAAAATGAGAGAAATAGGTCAGTTTTAGTATAATATATACGAAATCAAAACAAAACAACCTTTCTTATACGAAAGTGTGTAAGAAAATTGAATTGTGAAAAAATATTGCACAGAAGAACCAGAATTTAAAGACATCTGGATAAATTAGGCATCTTGATAATTTAAATGCAAATTTATGTCCTGATCAGGTTCCAGTGCTCTCACCATCTGGCACTACCTGGAAATCTTAACCTCTCCAGAGTCTATTTCTGATCGTCTTTATATGTGCTAAAAACTCCCCCTACTCCTGAGTAATTACCAATAATTAGGAAAGAGAGAAATGTCTGTCTAATTTGGTTCTGTTTAGGGCACTTCCAGGTACTTGACCTATCGTTTACACGGTGACTAGTGGTGTAAGATTAGCATTATACAATAATGCTGACGATTCTGCAAGGCAGGTTGGCTCACTCTGATGAAAAGCGATTTCTGAAAACGAAACCAGATTCAAAATTCTTTTTTTTTTTTTTTTT
>NW_003852404.1:30728291-30730914 GCF_000181295.1 Otolemur garnettii
TTTTGGCTGGGGCCGGGCTTGAACCTGCCACCTCTGGTATATGGGGCTGGAGCCCTACCCATTTGAGCCACAGGCACTGCCCAAGATTCAAAATTCTTAAAGGCAAGTTTTTCTCAGTTCTTTTACCCAGATTCAGGCTGTGAAGGACACATCTGCTAAAAAAGCATCAAAGCCATTCTCTTACGTGAAGGGCCTCATATCATAGCTTTTAGACACTGCTAAATCACTAAATTGCTACACTGCTCACCAACACTGCTATGTCCCAGGGCATAAAATAAACTTGGCAAGACAATTTCCTTCTGATCTGTCTTCTCTTCTTATAAGGATACTAGTCATATTGGATCGGGGCCCACCCTAATGACCTCATCAAAATCTAATTGCATCCACAAAGATCCTATTTCCAAATAAAGCCACAATCACAGCTTCCTGGGGTTAGGACTTCAATGGTGTATTTTGAGGATGACACAATTCAACTCATAACAGGCTTATTGTAAAAAAAAAATATAGGAAGTATAGAATATTTTCAGTACTTCTAACTGCAAATAAAACAGACATAATTTTTGTTATAGTATTTTGCTATTTCTTTAGAAGAGAAGTAAAACATGGAGAAATATTTCTAAAGTAAAAATTAAATAGGTTTAAGCTCTTACTGCATATAGTCAAATTTCTTTACGGAAAGATTATGCTATTTATGTTCTCTGCAGTAGTGTAATTGTTATGTCAAACCATATGTTTTTCAGTATTCTGCATAATCACAGTCGGTCTACCTAATAAAGTTTGGGGTTTCTGCATATTTATTTGTTTACTTACACTATTACTGGAAGTAAATGCCAGTGCTGGCAAACGGCATATTATGAGAGAACAAACCAACCTAATGCTAAGTTATAGTTGGTAGTTCTGACAAAATGCTTCGTTATTAATGTTTTAACAAAGCTTTTTACTGGCATATCATTTCCTGACACAAATTCAAACAAATAAGAACTCTAGAGAAATTTATAGACAGTGTCTGCAAAATTGCACTGGGAACAAAAATAGAAAAGTGAATATTTAGTTGTTCATTCAATATTTATTTAACATGTATTTATTTCTTCAATATTAAGAATTTAAGGAAACTTAGACTTTACTAAATTATTATTCAGTAATTATTTAGTAAAGAAGTTTACTAAATTATTATGAAGGATCATTTTAAAACCAATGTGTCACTTTTCTTCCCAAGATACTATGCAATAAATTTAACTGAGTCATCAAAGTTTTTAACATACATTATACAATCTCCTGTTGTGATGTCTAACCTACTGGAATTAAGAATAAGTTCAAAGCAAATTATGAATACTGCCCATACCATCTTACAAAAACAGCAAATTGCTACTTTTTAAATGTTGGCTCTCTAGAAATCAAGCTTGAGGCAAGTTACGTGCAAATGTTTTCTTGGAGTTGGGAGTACAATCACCGAGCAACCAAATAAGGGGGAAAAGTTAACAACGAAAAAAAGTGGAAAAGTAAATATAAGATTGTGCATCGCAGAGACGGCCATGACTTCGCAGAAAATATAGCTGTTTATCTCTTTATAGGGGCTGTTTCTGGAGAGTTGGTCTGAAATCACAACCTCTCAGAACCTGCCTCTGTGGGGCAACTGCGGGAAATAAACTGACTGAGGACCCATTTTCTTAAACCTTCCATGTATAGACCAATGAAGGAGGAGGTAAACTATTTAGCTTAATCTACCTGATTGAAGTCTGCATATACTAGGACATCTCCATTTAACTGACAGCAGAAGTTACTCAGGAGAATTAAGATAAGTTTTAGGTCTCAATAAACCACTTTATGTTGGAAATAACTTCTGGGCCCCAGGTGAAGATATGAGTATTATCTTTAGGATAAATAAGAAAGTAATAAAGAAGGTGACTGATAATATGAGGCAAAAACTACATTTATTGAAAAGAGAGCAGCTAGTTTACTAGATTGACAAGCCACAGGAGCACTAGGTGTGAAAAAATGGGAATGAACAAGTAAAGTGTGATGGTTAATTTTATTGTCAGCTTCATTGGACCATGGCATGCTCAGATATTTGGCTAAACCTTATCCTGGGTGTTTCTGAATGAGATAAACATTTGAATCTGTGGACTGAGTAAAACAGGTTGCCTTATCCAGTGAGGGGGTTTCATCCTGTCCCTTGAAGGTATGACTAGAACAATAACACTGAATGAGGTAGAATTTACTTTCTCAGCCTGATTGTCTCAGAGTTAGGACATGGGTCTTTTCCTGTGCTTGGACTCAGACTCACGCTGAAATGTACATCATTACTATCCTGGGTGTCTAGCTTGCCAGCTGAAAATCTTGGGATTTCTCATCTTCCATAACCACTCAAGCCAATTCTGTAATATATATATACAGAATATATATATATATTCCCCTACTATACCTTAAGATGTATATATGTATATATATGCAGGGTGTCCCAAAGTTTGCCATATAGGAAAAATGGGAAATTGTAGCTGAACATACCTTTATTTACACAATATTCATTATGAAATTTTACAAAGTGGTGGCAACATTTAGAGAATATTTTGTGAATATTTTATAGTTTTCCTTTTTTTGAGACAGAGTCTTACTCTGTTGCCTT
>NW_003852404.1:30731715-30744155 GCF_000181295.1 Otolemur garnettii
TATATATATATATATTTATGATTATTTGATTAATATCCATTCCCCTTCTATACCTTAAGATGTATAAATAAAATAGTCAAGTATATTCTTGCTAATTTTTATAAACTCATAGTTCCCTCCTCATGAGGAATGAGAAACCATTGGAAGAATTCTCAAGAATAGAATATCTTGAGAACAGGTAGTTTTCTGAGAGAAATAACAATAAAGAAGTAGGTCAACTTTGGAAGAATAAAGCACGTGGCTGGAATTCTAGGAAGTGAAGGAAGGAGCTGAACAACTTGGAGGAAGTCAGTCAGGCTCTATCTCTTAGGATAGAGATTCTACTCGTCAGACTAGAAATAAATTTTTTTCCAAATTTTCTTTTTTTTTATTGTTACACTGGATGTGGTCAGCTGTTGTTACAGACTTGCTGGGATATGAATTTTCTTTGGTCAGGTAATATACGTTTTCCATCTTTCTTTCTTTCTTTTGAGACAAGAGTCTCACTATGTCACACTTGGTAGAGTGCTGTGCCATCACAGCTCACAGCAACCGCAAACTCTTGGGCTTAAACAATTCTCTTGCCTCAGCCTCCCAAGTAGCTGAGATTACAGGCACCAGCCACAATGCCCGGCTGTTTTGTTGTTGTAGTTATCATTGTTATTTGACAGGCCCAGGCCGGGTTCTAACCTGCCACCTCCAGTGTATGTGGCTGGCACCCTAACCGCTGAGCTACAGGTACCAAGTCAAGTAATACACATTTTCAGGGGCTCGCATCAGTATTTCTAGAGTTACTTGAGCAATTCTCAGTGAAATGATGGAGTTGCTATGGAAAACATCCTAGAAGAATCCAGAAATTATACGCATGGTGTCCTCACTTAGTCTGGAAGTTGAACGACTTCTGCTGACTTGAGAACTTGAAAGGACGATTAAAAAGGCAGAAAACAAAGGTAGTGATATTGGGAGTTTCTCTGTTCTTCAAACTCAAATTATAGATGTATGCATATATAAACATATATATAATGTGTTTGTCTAAATATACATACATGTGTGAATGTGTGGACCTACATGTATTATGAGTATATATACATACATATCCTCACATACATATGTGTCATTTACATTTATATTGTTTCAAATATATATTTAAAATATTCAGATTACCATGAAACATATGAAAGAATTCTCATATTGGCTTTGCCAAAAATACTATTTTCAGAATTAAAATCTGTCTGCCTCTGCTTCCCTAACTTATTTTAAGTAATTATATTCTACCTGGAAGGGCATATACATTCTGAAGATGTCATCATGAGTTTTATTTCCTGTTAATTATAAATCTACCAAAAGTTCTTCTCTCTGTTATTTTTTTTTTTAAGACAGAATTTCACTTTGCTGCCCTTGGTAGAGTACTGTGGCATCATAGCTCACAATAACTTTAAACTCTTGGGATAAGTGACTCTCTTGCCTCCTCCTCCCAAGTAGCTGTGACTACAGGAGCCTGCCACAATGCCCAGCTATTTTTAGAGACAAGGTCTTGCTCTAGCTCAGGCTGATCTCGAACCTGTGAGCTCAGGCAATCCACCCACCTCGGCCTCCCAGAGTGCTAGGATTACAGGCATGAGCCTCCAGCCTGGCCTCTTGTCCCTGTTATTTTGGAAAACATTTTCACAGATACTAAGACTAAAGATGAAAAATTCTTCAGTGACTCAGAAGAAATCAATTTTGAACTAGTTAAAAAGATAAAAGCATATAACCAGAGTTCTAACACAATAAATCAGTGTTACCAGCGGGTAATATTGAAAGATGTCACTTACAACTTACAAGAAGTTGAATATTACAAAAGAAATGAAAACACTGGAAAAGTTTCAAGATGTAAAATGCAGTTTTTGCAGTAAATGTCATAATAAACAAGTCAGGAAAAGTCAGATTCTCACAATTCTCTCAGATTGCTGAAAGAAAAGTGACCTTCTCTATTGCTAAATTTAGACTGCTGTCTATCTAAAATACTGTCAACACCCCAAAAATGTTAGGCACTAAAAATGTATTTTAAAGGAACATCAAATAATACTTAACACAGATTAAATAGTGCACTATATCCAATAAGTTAATAATATTTTACATTATTTGGTTACCTCTCAATATTTTCAGAAGGTAAAAATAGAGAAGAGTTTTCTTTCTTCTCTCTAAAGAAGTAATAATTGTGGAGCACTTTTAAGTGCCAGGAAGCATGAGGGCCTCTTACCTATGCTAAATCATGAAGCCTGCCCAAGCCTGAAAGGTTCAAATACAGTGACTAAATCTCTTTTAGTGTAGTGCTGTGTACCACATCCCTTGCCCACGGCCCGTGAAATGTGTATGTCAGAGAAACAGAATAGTACGTCCTTTAAAATTCCCCCCAGTCTAGATTGTGTTGAATGCAACAAATTCATTCTCAGTTTTAAATTTCTTCATTTTTAAAAAAGATTACTTTATAAGTAATGTTATTTTCTAGTACCTGGAGACACAGATCTGGTTTGTCTCTCCTGCGTGATGTAAGCAGCCATTCAAATATGTTTTCATTCTTTCTTTTCAATTTTGAAATTAATGGATCAGTTCACTGACATGGGCTTATAGTGAACTAATAGTTAATGTTCTAATAATACTATGAACCCACAAGCTCTAAGCATATTTGATGCAATGCATTCTTGTGGTTAGCTGCTGTATTTATGAGCTGATCTAATTGTCTTTCTTGTAGTAAGCGAGGAATTCTTCATATGAGCAATCTGGGCATAACCCCTTCCTCTCTGGAATGATTACGGTCTCATCTTGCATATTTCCTACCCCAACCCTGAAATCAGCCCTTTGTCCAAGGGAGCCCTAGTTTATTTTATTGGGAAATTATACGCAGGCACAATATGGGCACTTGGCATTGCTTTTCATAAATTATATAATAGGTACTGCTGCTTTGATCAGGAATTGGAGCCAGTGGAAAATTTTTACCTTACATCAAAGCTCTTTGACAATCAAAACCATTTTCAAACAAATTTTCTTGTTAGGTGCTTAGACAATATAATGTAATAAAATCGTAAGATCATGGTCAACCAAGAAATTGGTCAATTCCCATAGATTCCTTTCCTTCCCATTTTATATTTAGCTGCTAAAATTGTACAAAACAGGTATTCAACAGCTGTGGAATTGCCCTCTGTCTCTTTCAGGTACTACGACCTGCCACATTTATGTAGCGCTTCGCTGACCTTCTGCCTCCTAGTCCCTAAGTCTGCTTTGCCACAGTGCTGTACCACACCCACTAATGGCAGAGAAGGACATTTCCAAGTACTCTTCACAGTAGGGCTAAGAAGTCGATGAGTCATGTAGCTGAAAGCAGTCAAATATCTTCTTCAGGAAAAATATGGCTTTTATGTTGGCATTTCTATTTTCAGTTCTAATAAATGATACTACTTCACAGCCCTTGATGTGTCAAATTCTTTGGGAAAGACATTGGCACATATAGTACTCTGTTGCTAACTTTGGATACATTTCTAAAATCCTCATGCAGTTAAAAGACGTACTGCAAACCTTGTAAAAAAAAAAAACTGGGAATCTGACAAGTGAAACTATTACAAAAATATGGTTTTTATAAATTTAATAAAAATAAAAAATTAACATAACACACTAAATAAATAAGTAACTTGCCTTAAATTAGCTACTTCCATTTCCTTCAGGAATAGATGAGTTATAAATAATTAAGTAAGTGACTAACAAAGAGCTTTACTTTGCGATACTGGAATTCTTAATTATAGGAAACTTAAATTTTTCCATTTTATTTCCTTTCCATGAGATTTTAATAGAATTCCTTGCTTTGTCACTGGTAATATAAATATAATGAAGAGTATTATTGATTATTTGTGTATGTGAGAGAAAGAGAATAAAGACAGCAAGAGAAAGAGAGATCTGTAAATGCATTCCCAATGATTTCCTAATAAAATGACTTTGGAATTTGTCTTGCTCTAGCATTCAGCCGTTGTCTCTGGATGCATGAAATAATTGGGGTGCTTCAGAAGGTAAAAGCTCTGTTCAGCAGTCAGTGAAGCCAGTTAGACAGACGCAATTGCATAAGTACTTTCAAACTGTATTTCCATTCAATGTGCCACCTACAGTAACTTTATACCAACATAAAACCAAACGTACTTGAGAACTTTAGTCTGACTCTTCTGGTCAGTGTAGGAGAGCTTACACATTCCACTTGCTTTTTCCCTAATAGATACAGAATTATACTCCCAATAGTTGCATTCATATTTTTTCTAGCATCCTTGATTCATTTCAAGTTGTTTTGCTGTTAAAACCTCTACTTTTACTCTCGTCTTATCTTCACTGTTTTATTATTCTCAAGCCTATTTTTTTCTTTTAGATTACAGTGTGAACCTGTTCTCCAATACACTTTTGGATTACAGTGTGAACCTATTTGTTCTGTGTTTACACTGTGAACCTGTTTGTTCTCCAATAAACATTTATTTATTTAAATAGGGAAACAAAAATCATAGATACTTATCATGCATAAATCATTTTGAAATATGTTTACATTGCAGAATGGCACAATCAATTTAATTAGCATGTACATTACCTCGCGTACTTATTTTTTGTGTGGACACATTGTTGGTTTTCATAATTTCAATAGTGTAAAAACATAGCAAAATTTCTTAATGTTTATAATTAATAATTTTTCTTTTTCATAAATGCTTTATTTTATTTTCATGGGTTTTTTGTTCCATGGCTCACGAATGAATGCTAATTATACAATGAAGAGGATTATTTCTTAGTTAATATTACTTGCTTTCTTAACATTGAGTCAAGATATATCATTGGCTTTTTAAGCTTTATAACAAGTTATTAAATCTTTTTCTTTAACATTTGTCCGCTAACTTGAAAAGAGAACCAATTTTTTTTGGCTTTTTCTTTCAGATCAGGTATCCTTTTCTCTATTTAATATCATGTTTCTAGGCAGCAATGTAATATAATGTTGGAGTTTTGGTTTCTTTGTGTCTAAGTTAATATTTGGTTCCCTTGAAGATTCTGTAGCTATGGTTTAAAAGCAGTTAGGCATGATTTTATTATATTCTGTACCTCAAACATTAATTATGTTTTTGTTCTTTTAGTTTTGGTTAATTCTTATCCTCTACAGATTCTTTTAAAAACAATAGAGATTTATTTAAACACCAAAATAAGAATGACTGATTTTAATATAAAATGTATTACTTACTAAACAACTTATAAAGTGATATTTGACTTGAAATTCTGACATAAATTTTTGAATTATAGGTACCTAGCAACATTCATGAAATTATGATCCTCAACATTTTTGTTTGTTGGTTGGTTTTGAGACAGAGTCTCACACTGTTGCCCAGGTTGAAGTACAGTGGCACAATCATAGCTCACTGAAAATTGGACCTCCTAGGCTCAAGTGATCCTCTAGTTCAGCTTCCTGCGTAGTGAGGCACTCATCACCACCCCTGGCTAATTTATTTTTTAAAAAAGTTTTTGTGGAGATGAGGTCTTACTAGGCTGCTCTGGCTGGTCTAGAACTCCTAGCCTCAAAGAATTCCCCCTTCTTAGACTCCCAAACTTCTGAAATTATAAGGGTGAGCCCTGTGCCTACACTATTATTCTCAACTTTATATCTGTTTTGAAAAACTATGTTTTACTGAGACATGTGAGTTCTACTTTTTACACAGATGGAGTAAAGTGACAAGAAGAGTAGAGTCTTACATGGTTGATATCTAAATTCATCATACTTCATAAGCACTTCCCATACAAAGTCCATCCGTTATTTGATGTGATAGTCACTCACTTTTAAATATGGATTGCTTTAAAGAATAAAAGTAGAATTTAGTTTTACTTTAACCATCAAACCGTCAGAAGCTAAGTATGTCAAATTGGCATGAAGACTCAAAGAAAAATATAAGGGATAAAGGGCGACCTGGGTGGAGTTGAGGTGATTTAGTCAAATGATAATGTTAGTATGTTGAGTTGCTGTTTGTAATTGGAGTGATATCAGGGAGAAGAAACAACTGAAAATGAGAAGAAAATTTAGAAAGACATAAAAAGAGGATAACAAGGAAATATATTAGAGTCTTGAAGGCAATCAGTGCAGCAATGAATGGCCTATACAGATTGTAATGTTGGCTAGAAAGAGAAAGTGTCCCAGAATAGACTTGCTTCTTGGTTGACAGGAGAAAGAGCAAATAAAATAGCATCAGTGTTGATTACTTTCATAATGCTTCACTGTTTCACTTTGAGTTTTAATTAAATATTACACGTTGCATCCATGAAGGATATTTTTAATCAGGGTTTTAACTATCATCAGTATATAACTTCTAAAAACTTTTAATAAGAGACCATTTGTGAAGAATGTGTCCAAGGGAGAGCTATTCTATCCATATTTTGCTCTACTATACTCCCTCGTCCCACATGGCCCAGTGAAGCTTCTTGTGCCAACTTTAAGATAACATATCAAATCTGAACTTGTTTCCCAAGTCTGGGCTAAGCTCCAGATTTCCCCACCAAATTCCTACCTTTTCAGTACATGGAGGAGAGGAACAAGGAGACATCTGCTCATTCTTGCATTCTATTTCTTAACCCTTAGCACCCTAGTTAGCCTCAGGATGAAATTGCCTATTTTCATGCTTTTTATTCATTTACAGGAAGCACAGAAGGGAATACCTTTAATGTTTTGGAAATGTAAAAAATTAATTTTCCTAAATGTTAAAAGGTAAACAATAAATCTATCATCCCTTTGCAATTCTGATTTTCCTAGCAAAGAGTGCTAAGTCTAGATTTAGATCCACCTCTCACAAAATAGAGTATATCTTAAGATAGACATCACTAATTTTTTTTTTTTTTTTTTTTTTTTTTTTTTTTGCTGTGATGGTTATTTTGCTTTCACAGGCTTTCAAGCTTTCATTTCAAAAATACTCAATGTCATCACCTTAGTTCTGAAGTGAGAACAAAGCTAATGTTGTTATAATCAATGATAAACCTATCATTTAAAGGTGTTTTCTGTATTCAGTTTTTTCCCAACATGTCAAATGGGAATTATCTTCATTTTAACTTAAATGTCACAAACATTTTTTTCTTGTTAAAAATATTTTAAAGAGATTTCAATGATCTAAATACCACCATGGTTTATCAACCTCTAAATATAGCCTGTAGGAAATAGAACTCTTTATTTGAAATGACAAGTTTAATTTCCCCTTCACAAAATAGGAAGTCAAACTTAACCTGGCTAATTTTTAATGCAATTTTTCATTGTTCTTAATGTATATTGATACCTCTTGGTTTGGGAAATAGGTAAATTTACACTTGAATGCTATAAAGCAGTCTTAATAGCTTCAAACACAATTACTACAGCTTCCTGGTTTATTAACTGCCATCTTTCTCTGGAAAGCCAGCAAATTCTCAGAAAACTAAATTAGAACATGAAAGTTTCCTTTTTCCCCCCTTCCTCTGCCCCAAACAGAGTCCTGTCTGGAGTGCAGTGGCATCATTGTATCTCACTGGAACCTCAAATTCCTGGGCTCAAGTGATCCTCCTGCTTCAGCCTCCCTAGTAGCTGGTACTACCGGTATAGACCACCACACCTAGCTAACTTTTAAAATTATTTAAATAGAGAGGTTCTGCCTATGTATCTTAGACTGAAGAACATTAAAGTTCTAAGAATCTTTTTTACGGACTTCTGGTAAGAGCTTTTTTAAGCTATGATTTGAGAACCTTTTCTGTTAAACACACATACAAATGATTTAGAATACAGCATATCATTGTAAAAGAGAAAAAGACAAAAAAGGCTATGGCAAAGGTGATAGAATGCATAAATGGTTTGGAAACAGAAACAATCAGGAGTTCCTTTCTCACTCACCCTATTCAGGTGCTGGCCATATATCATTCCATTAAACCATCACAACAGCCTATGAGGTAACTACTCTTATTATATACCTTTTTGTAAAATGAGGGAACTGAGGCAGACAGATGATAATGAACTTGCCCATGTTCTCAGAGCTAGCAAGTACAGAGACTAGCTTGAACAAAGCAGTTTGGGGACAGAGGCAAGACTCTTATTGTTTCCATTCTAAATATTTTACTGGTATATAGAGAACACAAAAAAGAAATTATTTAATGTTTGCAGCTACATGACCATGTAATAAGTCTTATAGGATGGATCTAAAGTTTTACATAGAAACAAACGGTATTCAAGGCCTTAAAAACATGAGAAATATTGAAAATAAAAGAGGAAATATTCAAAGCATAATCTAAAAAGGAAGAAAGAAACCAAAATAAATTAGAAAGAAAGAAATAATAAAAATAAGAGTAGAAATTATTTAGTGAGCACTTAAGAGAAACAAACAAATGGTAGAGAATATCAACATAGTATAGTTGAAGAAAATAGTTTTTTTAATTGATTAATATAACCAATATAAATCACAATCACAACTTTAAAAGCTAAAAAAAAAGGACAAAGAGTATGATATTAGGCACAAAAAACAGAGTTAAGAGGAAAGTAGATATCTACATGCTTTATGAAGATAATATAAATTTTATCTTTATTGATATAAATAATTATTATAAATAATAATTATATAAATAAAATAATTATTTTTGATAAAAAAATTTGTAGAAAAATAAATTGCTAACATTAACTCAATAAAGAATAAAAATGATACCAAAAATGACAGTTTGAGATATCTAATTGTTAAAATTAATCCCTTCTGAAATCATAATAGAAGATCAGAGGGGCAGAGCAAGATAAAGGACTACAGACATTGCCTTTACAGTCCTGCCTGGTGACACTGGGGTGAAAAGACTCCAAGCCCCTCTGGCTTGTGGACTCTTCCCAGAAACATCGCTTTGGGGGGCACAAGGAGGCAGTGGGACATGTCAAGACCCCACGATGACACTGAAAGCAGTGAAGAAGCAGCAAGTACTTGTGTTGGGGTGGAGATTGGCTGTTGCAGCTGTGGCTGCCACCAGAACAGTTTGCAAACAGAGAAGCCTTCCCATGGGTTTTTTTGGACTTGAGCATGTGGTTGAATTATGTTGAGAGAGCCTGGGCCAAGTGAGTGAGTGATTTTGAACAGTGCCCAGGGGCCAGCACTGAGCCACACACATGGAGCAGAACTCTCATTGTTCAGTATCAGGCCTGATGCAGCCATTGTGGGAAGTCTGCCTTGTAGGCTTGGCCCATAAGGTACTAATGCAAGGCTGGTTCTGGCATGCCCAATAAGTGAGACAGCCACTCCTGGGAAGATTTGAGCAACACCCACTTTCCTGGAAAAGCCACTGAGTAGCCAAGGGACATAGTTTGGAAAGGTCAAAGTATATCTAATAAGAGGGCTGAGGAGAGCTTCAGGATCCCAACCCTGTGGAGTTTTAGGGCCAAGAAGTAAGAAAGATGGGACACAGTCTCCTCTACAAGGCAGAGGTTTCCAGTCTCCAACTTATACAGTTGTATCAGCATGGTGATTAGGATCTCATATCCCAAAATATCATTTGTTGCCCAGGCATATATATGAGAGAGAGAGAGAGAGAGAGAGAGATACAAATAGATATATAGAAATAGAGAGAGAAAGAGTTTCTTTTCCTTCTTAAAATTTTTTTTCAACTTTTTCCTCCTAGATTTTTCTTTATCATTGTTTCTTTCTTTAATAGTAAGGGCTTCATTTTTGCTAGTTTTTCTGCCCTGTTGTTCTTTTTTTTCTCCTAACTGTATCCCTTATGGTTTTTTGGGGGGGAGGTTACTTTGATTTTTAGTATTTTGTTTTTCTTCTCTATTTGGTGGAAGTGGAGTCTTATGTCTGCTTAGGCTATCAAACAGCTCCAGACATCAAGGAACCCACCCAACCCAGCCCCTAGAGATTATTTGTGGGTGTGAGTCAAGTACCCTACTGTAAAAACTATTACTCCTGTCTCTCTCTTTCTGTTCCTCTCTTCTTTTTGTCAATCTTCCCCTTTATTCCCCCTTTTCATTTTTATTTTCCCTTTTTTCATCTTTTATCCCTTCTTGCTCTTCACTCTTCTCTTCCTTTTAGTCCTTTATCAAAAGGACACTTCAACTCCTTAAGTTAGAGCTGAAGAAGGTAAAAGGAAAAAGTAGGGCAAGAAAACAGACAAAAAGAAAACACTTGTAAGGAAGAAACCACAGAGAAATTCTGCCAACATGAAAAACCAAAACAGAACAAGCCCCCAAAGAGATCATGAGGTAGCTACTGAGGAAGATTCACCAAGAAAGATATGTTAGAAAAGACAGAAAGGGAATTTAAAATATATATGGTAAAAACAATGAAGTAAATTCCTGAGAAAATGGAAAATAACCAAAAGGAAATCCAAGAACAGAACCAAATAAGGGATAAAAGACATGAAGGATATGATAGAACTTAAGGAATTGAAGCAGTCAATCTTAGAAAACTTAAAGATTCAGTAGAAGAATCAATAACACATTAGACCATGTAAAAGAAAGAATCTTAAAGGGAGAGGATAAAGCTCTCGAGCTAACACAGATAGTTAAAGAGGCAGAAAAGAAGAGAGAGAGAAAGAAGGACACTCAATGAGAGAATTATAGGACTCCATGAAAGATTCAAACATAAGAATTATAGGTACCTCAGAAGGAGAAGAAGGATGCCCCAGAGGAATGGAAGCCCTATTTAGAGGATACGATAAATGAAAATTTCCCAAGTATCACCAAAGATTCCAGCACACTCCTTTCAGATGGTATTGAAAACCAGGTTATCTGAACTCAAACAGAGCTTCTCCAAAACACATTGTCATGAACCTGTCCAAAGTCAAGATGAAAGAGAAAATTCCTCAAGCAGCCAGGAGTATGCACCAATTGACCTACAGGGACAAATCCATTAGGAAGGCCACAGACTTCTAAAATAAAATTTTCAAGCCAGAATACAATGGTCATCTATTGTTAATTTACTTAAACAAAACAATTTTCAGCCAGAATGCTATATCCTGTTAAGTTTTAAAATTAATGAAGAAATCAATTCTTTTACTAATATGCAAACATTGAGGAAGTTTGCCAAAAAAGATCAGCTGTACCAGAAATTCTTACACCTATTCTATACAGTGACCATCACAATGGACCACCAGTAAGGTAAACACCCAGAAACTAAAAGACAAAACTTAGCTTCCACAATTATGCAAGTGGTAAGACTAAGCAATGGGCTTTCACAAAATAAGATGTATAGAAACCCACCACACTTATCAATTCTCTCAGTAAATGTTAATGACTTGAACTCCCCACTGAAGAGGCATAGGCTGGCTGATTGGATAAAAAAGCATGAGACATTCATTTGCTGCCAGTAGGAGACACATCTAGCCTCAAAGAACAAAGTAAACCTCAGGGTTAAGGGATGGAAGACAATTTTGCAGGTACGTGGGAATCAGCAGAAAGGAGGGGTTGCAATCTTATTTTCAGATGCAAATTTCAGATTTAAAGCACCTAAAGTCAAAAAAGACAAAGATGGACACTTAATATCGGTGGAGGGAACAATACAAATAGAAGGCATTTTAATTCTAAATATTTATGCACCCAATTTAAATGCACCTAAATTTACGAAACAGACCTTAATTAGTCTGCGTAATATGAGATCCTATTACATTGTAATAGGTACAATAATATCAGGGAATTTTAGCACTCCTCTTACAGAGCTGAACAGATCCTCTAAACAGAAACTAAAAAAAGTTACAAGAGACTTAAATGTGACCTTCGAACAACTGGGATTAATACACATATACAGAACACTTCATCCCAAAGCTAAAGAATATACTTTCTTCTCATCAGTCCATGGAATAGACCATATATGTCATAGCACACAAATAAAACCTCAACCTCAAAATCAAAAGAATTGACATTATACCCAGTATCCTCTAAGACTACAAGGCAATAAAAGAAATTATTAGAAATAATTTCATGTAAATTAAACAATCTTATGGTGAATGACAGCTAGGTGAAGAAAGAGATAAAAAAGGAAATCATTAACTTCCTTGAGGATAACAGTAATGAAGACATAAGCTACCAAAACCCGTGGTACACTGCAAAAGTAATCCTAAGAGGGAAATTTATCACAATAGATCCCTCATCTGAAAAATAGAAAGAGAGCACATCAACAATCTAATGAATTATCTTAAAGAAATAGAAAAGAAAAAGCAATCCAATCCCCAAACTAGCCAAAGGAAAAAAAATAACTAAAATTAACTCAGAAATAAATGAAATTGATAACAAAAGAATCATTTGGAAAATTAACATAACAAAAAGTTGGTTCTTCAAAAAATAAATAAAATCAATAAACCATTGGCCAGATTAACTAGAAACATAAAGGCAAAATCTTTAATGACCTCAACCAAAAATTAAAAGAGAAATAACAACTGATACCACAAGATACAAGAGATCATTTATGACTACTACAAAAATCTCTATGCTGAGAAATTTG
>NW_003852404.1:30744320-30749193 GCF_000181295.1 Otolemur garnettii
TATTTCAAAACATTGAGAAGGAAGGAATTTTCCTCAATGCATTCTATGAAACAAACATCACCTTGATTTTAAAACCAGAAAAGAACCTAACTAAAAAGGAGAACTACAGACCAATTTCACTAATGAATTTGATGCAAAAATACTCAACAATATCTTAGCTAACAAATTGCAGCTAAGCATTAAAAAATTATACGCAGCAATCAAGTAGGCTTTATCCAAGAGATGCAAGGCTAACATACCCAAATCCACAAATGTAATTCACCGTATCAATAGAGGCAAAAACAAAGACCATATGATTCTCTCAATAGATGCAGAAAAAGCAATTGACAAATTCTAGCATCTTTTCTATCAAGAACACTTAAGAAAATAGGTATAGGTGGCACATTTCTTAAGTTGACTGAAGCCATCTCTGACAAACCCACAGTTAACATCATACAGAACAGAGTAAAACTAAAAGCTGTCTACTTAGAACTGGAACCAGACAAGGATGTCCGCTATCACCACTATTATTCAACATTGTACAAGAAGTGATAGCCAATGTGATCAGGCAAAACAAAGATATAATGAGCATCCAAATGGGGGAAGAGATCAAACTCTCGCTCTTTGCTGATGATATGATTTCACACTTAGAAAACCCCAGAGACTCAACCATAAAACTTCTGGAAGTGATCAGGGAATACAGTAATGTGTCAGGGTATAAAATCCATGTCCACAAATCAGTAGCCTTTGTATATACCACTAACAGCCAAGTCGAGAAGCAAATCAAGGATGTAATTCCCTTCACAATAGATTCAAAGATAAAAAAAAATACTTAGGAATATACCTAATAAAAGAGGTGAAAATTCTTTACAAAGAGCATTATGAAAGCCTAAGAAAAGAAATAGCAGAAGATATTAACTAAATAGAAGAACATATCATGCACTTGGCACATTGTTAGAGCATCTATTCTACCCAAAGCAATCTACAGACTCAATGAGATCCCCACTAAAATACCAACATTAAACTTTGAAGAACTGGAAAATAAAAAGAGTACTTTGTTTTGTATAGAACTAGATAAAAAAAAAATCCATATGGCTAAGGCTATTCTTAGTAATAAAAACAAAGTCAGAGGCATCACTCTACAAGACTTCAGGCTATATTACACATCCATAATAGTCAAAACAGCATGGTATTGACACACAAAAAATAGAGACATGGATATATGGGACAGAATAGAAAACCAAGAAATAAAACCAGCCTCTTATAGCCATCTGATCATTCATCTTTCATGTTTGGCTTTCAACCAAACAAAAGCATACAGTGGGGAAAAGAATCCCTATTCAACAAATGATGCTGGGAGAACTGGAAAACCACATGTAAAGGATTGAAACTTGACCTACACCTTTCACCACTTACAAAAATTGACTCAAGATGGATAAAAGACTTAAATCTAAGACATGAAATAATAAAAATCTTGGAAGGAAGTGTGGGGAAAACTCTTGATGATGTTGGACTGTGGAAAGATTTTATGACAAAGACTTCAGTGGCCATCGCAACAAAGACAAAAATTAACAAATGAGACTTAATTAAGCTGAAAAGCTTCTGCACAGCTAAGGACAAAACAAGTAAAGCAAAAAGACAACCCTCAGAATGGCAAAAGATATTTGCAGGTTATGAATCTGACAAAGGGTTGGTGACTACAATTTACAGAGAACTCAAATTAATCAGAACAAAAGAGTAAGTAATCTCATCTACCACTGGGCAAGAGATATGAACAGAACCTTCTCTGATGAAGACAGACAAATGGCTAACAAATGTTTGGAAAAATGCTCATCTTCTCTGATCATCAGAGAAATGCAAATCAAAATCAAAGAAAAGAACTAGCAGAAGACATTAGCTAAATGGAAGAACATACCATGCACTTGAAACATTGTAAAAGTGTCTGTGATGCTGGGAGAACTGGAAAAACCACATGTAAGAGATTGAAACTCAACCTACACTTGCCAAAATGTGGAAACAACCTAAATGCCCACCAACCCAGGAACGGATTAAGAAGCTGTGGTATATGTTCACCGTGGAATACTGTCCAGCCATTAAAAAAGATGGAGACTTTACATCTTTTGGATTAATTTAGATGGAATTAGAACACATTATTCTTAGTAAAGCATCACAAGAATCCAATATACTCAATTCTAATATGAAGGCAATAGATTTGCTAATACAAGGTGTGGGGGGTAGGGGAAGGAGAGGGGGGTAGAGAGGAGGTAGAAGGGGAATGGAGGGTCACGGTGTATGGCATACCCTTTAGGTGCGGGACACAATTATAAGAGAGACTTTCCCTAACAAATACAATCAAGGTAACCTAATTCTTTGTGCTTTCAATGAATCCCAAACAACAAAAAAATAAAGTTCACTGAAAGAATGGTAGTATTACTAAACCATGTAGTATTTTTTAAAAAGGGAAAAATACCACACACATGCCCCTTTGTTTGCTTAATCATCTTTGCCTTAACTTTTCATAGTTTGTTTTATAGCCCTTGAAAAGGACTGAGGAGACAAAACATGGAGTATTACCCTCTTCCACATCAGCCAGACCACATTCTGAGAAGCCTGAGAAGCCTGGTAAAGCCAGACTAGCAGAAACGGAAAAATAAAACAGCAGCAAAGAAAACCCCTCCTTTTATCATATGGCAACAATAAAAGCCTCTTAACTTTGGGGCTGGCACCACTTCTTTCTTTTGTGCTGTGCCCTTTTCTCTTTTGGAAAGTAAAATAAACTTCTCCCTTCAAATCGGTCCTAATCTTTTGAGTTGAGAATTCTTTTCTTCCCTATGGGGAAAGAGCTCCCACCCTAATCATCACTATCTTAGTAAATTCACACCTGTAATCTTGGGAGCCCGAAGCAGGAAGACTGCTTGAGCTAAGGAGTTTGAGACAAACCTGAGCATGAGCAAGACTCTATCTCTACTAAAAACAGAAAAATTAGCTGGGTATCATGATACACACATATAGACCCAGCTATTGGGAAGCTAAAGCAGGAGGATCACTTGAGCTCAGAAGTCTGAGGTTGGGGTGAGCTACAGAGATGCCACTCCATTCTACTTGGGATGACAGAGTAAGACTCTGACTCAAAAAAAATAAATAATTAATTCAAAATTACAGCATACATAATGCAGAAATCTTAGAAGAATTTCAAGTAAAATTACTATCATTGTAAGAATACCTGTTATCACCCATACATACATTATTTATAATTTTGCTGGAGGTCTTAATCAATTTTTTTAAATAAACATAAAGAAGAAACTTTGGAAACTCTCAATATTTGCCAGACATATGATTGGCCAAATATAAAATGCAAAAGTAGTAACAGATCTTCACATAAAGAATTATAATAAATAGAGTTTAGGATGTTTCTAAACATAAGATATATATAGAACCATAAAATTAATACTTAAAATGCAGTTTTTTGAAAATTCATTCATATGTTGGACAAGATTCCTATAAAAAATGTCAACTTTGCTTTTTATAAACAAAAATTGATGAGAATTCTAAAACACAAATAATAAAAGAAGTTTGGTAAGACCAAGATAATTTTAAAGATAACAAAAGACAGGGAAATTACTGAACCATGTGTCAAGGTTTCCTTTAGAACTAAAATATTCAAATCGATATTAACCCCAGAGTAGATAAATTGATACATAGAATAGCATACAGAATATTGATTAGGCCCATATACATACAGAAATATGTTATATAAGATAAGCTATATTTCAAATGGGCGGATGACTTTCTTTTTTGAGGCAGAGCCTCAAGCTATCCCCTGGGTAGAGTGCTGTGGCATCACAGCTCACAGCAATCTCCAACTCCTGGGCTCAAGTAAATCTTCTGCCTCAGCCTCCCAAGTAGCTGGGACCACAGGCGCCTGCCATAAATCCTGGCTATTTTTTGGTTGCAGCCATCATTGTTGTTTTGGTGGGACCAGGCTGGATTCGAACCCGCCACCTTAGGTGTATGTGGCTGGAGCCTTAGCCACTTGAGCCACAGGCGCGGAGCCAGATGACTTTCTAGAAAGAGATAGTGAGTTATGAACCAGAAAGCTTCAGTGACCATATTTGAAGAAGTTAGAATTCTTTCACAGAAAAAAAAATGCTCAAGTATAAGGATGATTTTTTTAAATTTAATGTTAAGTTATCCATAAAGGAAAATAATCATTTTCACACCACACAAAATGGATTCATGATGAATTAAAAAGCCACATGTGAAAAATAAAATTATAGAGCATCTATAAAAACAGGTTAGCAAAGGATATTTTAAACAAAACACAAAAAGCAATATTCACAAGGAGAATAAGAAGACATTAATCAAACTATAAATTGTGCATGTGACAGAAAATACCACAGACAAACTGAAAAACCCATGCTAGGAGAAAATATTTGTACAGTCATTTCTGCTGTAATGATTTTTAAAGATGCAAATTTGTTCCAACTCAATTCAAAAAATAATTTGAGCATAATGAGAACTTTATGTTTGCTTGTATGTGATTTCATATGGGAAAAACACTGGGTAGAAAAAGAAAACTGCACCCAGATGAACAAAGCTATGTGACAGCACACAAAAGGCACCCTGCAGACAGCCCGTTTACCAGCTACCTCCGTTCACCATGTATGTGTTAAGCCACACCTATCCATAGCTGCTGTACTTACCCTGGGTAGAGTGCCAGGGCATCAAAACTCACAGCAACCTCAAACTCTTGGACTCAAGAGATCCTCCTGCTACACCTTCCTAAGTAACTGGGACGACACAATGCCCTGCTAGTTTTTCTATGTTTAGTAGTGATGGGGTCTCACTCTTATTCAGGCTGGGCTCAAACTCCTGAGCTCAGGCAATTCACCTG
>NW_003852404.1:30749580-30759644 GCF_000181295.1 Otolemur garnettii
AAAAAAAAAAAAAAAAAAGAATTTCTGTACAGTGGTGATGTGTAGTAAAGTTTCTCTCATGTTGCAGCAGAAGAGCCAAATTAGTAGTTGCTGATTGGCTATATGGATAATAGAAATAGTGCGCTTTCTACAAACCAAATAGTGATAAACAAACAACAGCAAAATGAGTATGGTAGATTAAAAGTGGCCACAAATTATTTGAAGCTTCTCTCAACAAAAGATGGAGTCTGTTTCCCCACAAAATCTGGGCTTGCCTTTTGCATCTTCTAAGATGGCTGTGAAACTCTTATGTTGTAAATAAAGGTAGCAGAAAAGCGGAGGCTGAAAAATAGACATCACTCTTCCTCTCACCTCCCACCAGCTCTTCTAGTGCCATCTTTCTTCTCTGTATAGTGTTATATGTGTATTGAATTTTCCCACCCACTCATGCTAAGCCATAAAATAAAACTACCATTATAATGCGAGTGAGCCATATTTCACTTTACTAAAAAACATTTCAGCTAACAGTAAAAGAATCGTGTCTGAGGGGCTTTGAATATGTTATTATTTTAGAACAGATTATCTATTTAACCCTTAATAAACCTTTACTTATTGTTAAACACCCAAATATATTTCATTTATTTTTATACTTTCAAATTAGCATGACTTTAATCAGTTACATCTGTTTCTGTGAATAGTCAATTTAAATGTTTTTCCATGGCATAGCAGCTTGGAGAAAATAAAACATTAGGAATGGAGACAAAATAAGAGCAAAAGTGATGTAATGATAAGGAACAGGGCTAGTCTGGTTGCAATAAGAACAAGAAAGCTGTGAATAATCGAAACATGAGGACACAAATGATAAAACTATACAATTGATTCTCTGGGAGGAAACAACAGAAGAAGAGTGAGTCAAAACACATTCAATCACAGGGGAAGGAGAAACATAAAATCATAAAATGATACTTGTAATTTAAATGTCTTAATTTAGATATGTGTGAGATGATGATGACTCTCCTGTGAATGGCAAACTTACTTGAAAAACAATGTAGATAAGATATTTGAACACAGAAGAAATATAGGCTAAAAGTAGACTCTCTATACTAATATTCATGAAGATAATCATATTCCTAAGAGCTGATGAGTTATTTGTGGACGAGAAAATAGACCAAAAAAAAAAAGAGAGAGAGAAAGAAACAATCCTTTCCCTGCAGAGTATATATTAATCACTTATAGTATATCTAAACTGCACAGCAACTTTTTCAGGATCTTTGAGAGAGAGAGACACACACACACACACACACACACACACATCCTTTACTTCCCCCAGTTTCTTCTTATCACATCAAGCATCAGGCAGTAGCCAATGGGACCAGGAGATATTTCTGATAAAGTACATTTCAGCCTCAAAGTTTCCAGCTGTCCGTGATGCTATTCCAGCTCAACAGATGGTACATAGAATTTGGAATGTTTTTCTTGAATTATAAGATAGATTTATTTTAAAGATTCCTTAAGAGGTGGGTGCCTTCATTGGCATTGTACTTAACAAACAAATGCATTATTGGGAACTGCTAGCCATTTAAATGGAAAGGCAAGATCTTATTAAGTCAGAGACTTGCCAATACATCCATGGGCTATGATTCACTATTTATTATTTTCTGTGTATTTCTCCCAATGTTCTACAATTTCTCTGAAAGGATTAAAAAACAGATTTTTAAAACTGCATCACAGGATTCAATTTATTGACATGTAGTCATTTACTTAAGAAAATGTTTAAAAGCTATACAAGAATTAGAATTAATTATAAGAAACAGCTCGATTTAATTTTATATTTTACATTAATAATTTTCAAGTCAAATTTCTCAGAGAACTTGGAGAGTGATACAAATATGAGACTGGTATCCACATTTTCTTATTAGATCAGGGCTGTAACTGCTGACTCTAACAATTACTAGTGGGCCATAAACCAAGCCATAGACATACTCACCATTAGCTCAGCACAAGATTATTCAAGTTACAAAAATCTCATGCCCTGCCCACCAACCCAGGAATGGATTAACAAACTGTTAAGATGTGACTTCATATGAGAAATACTTTTTAGCCATGAAAAAAGATGGAGATTTTACATCTTCATATAACGAGTTCAAGACCAGCCTGAGTACAAGCCAGACCCTGTCTCTACTAAAAATAGAAAAAATAGCCAGGGGTGATGGAAGGCACCTGTAGTCCCAGCTACTTGAGGCAAGAGGGTCACTTGGGCCCAGAGTGATGAGGCCACAGCACTCTACCAAGGGCAACAGAGAGAGACTCTGTCTCAAAATAAAAAATTATGTATATATAAATATATATATATAAATAAGTTATTAGAAATTTTAGTTTCTGTAAAAGTCAGTGCTTTCTTTATTTTTAAAAAAATCGGTTCTTTGCTTTTATCATTATACAGTAAATAGTAAGAATCAGCACAAAACAGAAGTCAAGTCAGGAGGAGGTGGGAGAAACACAGCTGCAGCTCTCTGTGCTATCCATCGTTGTGCCAAAGTCTCATCAAGGGAAATTTGCACATATTGATGGAAGTGCAGGGGGGAGCCATCTCATTGGAAGTAGAATTGATCATTCTCCAAAAGTATTATGAATTGCAGGTAAAATGGACATGCATAGCATGTCTAGGTACATTTTGAAGTAACAGTACCTTCAAGAAGAATGGTTCAGTTAGTCCCCCTAATGATAGTCCCTACCAGCCATGGAGGCCTGGTAAATTGACTTGTTTTTCCATGTGAATGTGTGGATTTTCTGAAGTCCAATTCACACGAAGTTGTGTTGCATCCTCACAGCTCCACTGTCATTGTACTTCCACAACCTTCTCAAATTTCAAATACAGCTTCAAAATGGTCTTGTGTTCATTGAACAGCATCCGTGCTTTTCCCATTGTCTTTGACCATTCTGCCTCCCCCTGGCAATATTAGCATTCATCTGACTAATGCCATCTTGTGAGCCAGTGTCATACTACATGTTGCTATCGTAATTAAATTCAGTTTCAAAAAGTTATACATAGACAACATTTTTTAAAGTATACATCTTGTTTTTTGTTTTTTGGTGCCCCTGATACTTTACATAGTTAAAAATGCATCTGAGCAAGTTGTCAGCCATGGACTTGTTCAGCTGAGGAGGGTAGAAGTGGAGAACTAATTGGCTTAATGTGTGATGTTTTTCAGGGAAGGCAAAATTTAGAATTCTCTGTCTGTAGGTAAAGAAAAATATCATGGATTTAGTACAAAAATTGATGTCACATGGTGACAAATTTATAATAGTCTTCTGCAATGGAGGTTAGATTGGCATTCTAAGTACAAAGCTGTAATTTGCAGATATATTCATGATTTGAACATTTGCAAGAAAAAGCCCAAAATGAGAGGATTCCCCGGCAATACTTGAAAAATTAAGTGTATTTTAGTTTTAGAGACTTTATAGTTTAGGATAATAAATAAAAGCAATAATGATGTTATATGAAAAAAATTGATATCTTATTCTATGCTTATTTCACATACTTATTTCTTCCAACTCTCTTATCAAATAGGAACCACTATCATCCCCATTTTAAAGACAAAGAATCACTAAAACTTATGTACTATACCCCACACTTACACACCTGGTGAGAAGTACGTAGTTTTTGAATTGGCCACATCAAAACAGAAATTATATTATGAATGTCAGTGTTGAAAAATCATTATGAATGTGTAAAATGTAGTTACATATGTACTCTGGCCCAGAAAATTGCCAATATCCCTCTTGGGAAGTAATTGTCTTTTGGGAAAGTTGATGGTGAGGGAATAATAAATTGATTACCTACTTGTACTAGTAGGTGACACCAAGGTCAGATGGTTAGGGAAGCCAAAAATACCGACAAGAAATAGTTAAAATCTTTTGTACAACAACATGAAAGAAATAATGACAGGTAGGTAATTTTTTTTCACTCCAGTTGTTTTTAACCTCAGAAAGAATTATTAAGGAAAAAAGAGAAAAGGAAATAATTGAATAATAAGATAATACTCAGAAAAATAAAAAAAAGAAAATAGATTTTTTTCTCAGAGCCCAATGAGAAATCCTGGTGGCAAATAGCTTTAATAGACTTTTTATATGTATGGAAATTTGATACACTATTTCATATGCTATTACTTAGGCTTTATACATTTGTTTGCTTGTACCACTCTCTATGACCTCTAATCTTTAGCAAAGACTATTATGCTTATGCAGTAAATGTTCCAAGTCCTTTTTCTTTCAATTCACAAAGTGGCAGTGTGACAAACAGGGTGATATAGGATTATGCAAAGATTATGTGTGAGGCTTAAGGAAGATTGCATGTGACCAGTGGCAAGTTAATCTTTCGGTGTTTCCTTTTTTTTTTTTCACCTGCTCATCACTGACATATCCATTTTCTCTAGTTGCTTTTCAAGAAGAGTAATCTTATTTTTATCTTTTAATTAACAAGCTGTTTAAATGAGCAGTTTTAGATATACAGACAAATTGAGCAGACAGTATAGCAGGTTTCAAAATAGCTGTGCCATTTCATACTCCTGCCAGCAATGAGTGAGAGTGGTACCACATTCCCACCAGGATTTGGTGTTGTCAGTAGTCTGGACGTTAGCCGTTTCAGTAGGTGTGCAGTGTGATCTCATTATTGTTTAATTGCGGTTTCCTAATGACATACCACGTTGAACATCTTTTTATGTGCTTATTTGCCATCTGTATCTCTTCTTCAGTGGGGTGTCCAGATCTTTACTCATTTTTTAATTGGGTTGTTTTTCTTCTTATTGTTGAATTGAAGATTCACTTGTATATTTTCCATCATCATGTATTTGTTTGCACACCTGACTTTATCGGATAGATGTTTTGCAAATATTTTCTCTCAGTCTGTGACTTGTCTTTTCCATCTCTGAATAGTTATTTGCAGAACAAACATTTTTAATCTTAACGTAGTCCAAATTTCAATTAGTTTTTCGAAGTTTGCACTTTTGGTTTATCTAAATACTCATTGTCAAATCTAAGGACACCTGGAATTTCTTTTATGTTATCTTCTGGAAGTTTTATAGGTGTGTGTTTTACATGTTAAGTGTGTGATTTATTTTGAGTTGATTTTTGTGAAAGGTATAAGGGCTGTGTCTACACAGTTTACTTATAGATTCTGTACATGACATCTACTTGGTCATGGACATCTATATCTGTGCATTTTGTATATGGACATCTACCTGTTCTAGCACCATTTGTTGAGGTGACTATTGTTTCTTCACTAAATTATCATTGCTTCTTTGTCAAAGATTAGTTGACTATACTTGTGTAGCTCAATTTCTAGAATCTCTTTGCTGTCCCGTTGAACTATCTATTGTTTCACCAGAACCACATCAGCTTGATTACTTATAGAGTAAGTCAGTCTTCAACCTTTGTTCTTCTTCAATATTATGCTGGTTAAAATTTGTTTTAGATTCAAGAACTCTTTAAGGCTTTAAGAACTCCTTAGCCTAACAAAGAATTATGCTCAGTTCCAATCATCTCATGGAAAAGAAATTGAAAAGTCTGACAATTTGAGCAGACTCACTTTCTTCTGTGTTGGGGCTTTCTCTTGCAACATTCCACTGCAGCTCTACAGCCTCCATTGTCCACTGGTGTGGCATGCCTCCAGATTAGTCCCTGGACATGTGGGCAGGTGTCTTTGTCTAGATCACTCTAATGTTTCACTATTGTGAAAGGTTCAAGAACTGCTCAGGGCTTTAATAGTCCAAAATAAGAATTATAGTCAGTTCTAATCATCTCCTGGAAAGGAAATTGAAAAGTCTAAGCCATTGCAACAGACTCAATTTCACTCTGTTATGGCTTTTCTTGCCACATGCTACTGCAATTCCACAGTCTCCATTGTCCACTGGGCTGGTGTGCCTTCAAATTAGTCCAGCATGGGTTTGTCAGTGGGTAGAAGAAGAATAATTGTGATCTATCACAGTAGTAGAACATTCTGCAGTAGAAATATGGAAACTGATAAATAGAGACATGTAATCTACAGCATTTAATTTAAGTATCTAAAACAAATTTTATATGTTGCCCACCTAAAACTTAACCAACAAACCTCTCTCCTATGAATGCCCTCTGCTATTTGAAATACACAATTTGAATCTTTTACAGCAACTAATTTAATGTTGCTGCCAGAAAAATAAACACAAACTGAAGCTCACAATACCTAAAGTGTTCCAAGAGAAAATTTCTTATATATTTAAAAAGCAGCTCCCTGAAGAGTCTTATTATATTGATAGCACCAGTAAGTCCTACCACAGATCAAATGAAAATTATACCAAGGTGGCTTTTGAATATTCTGAAATAATTTTTCCCTTTATACTTTTTTCTTTTATCTCACTCAAGCAAGCAGCCTATTTCTTATTTTAATGCCTCGGTGTAAATTTGTAGAGGAAGGAGTATAAAACAGCCTTAAGTTTTTGTTTTTATATATCCTAAACACTTTGAAGGGCAATAAAATGATCTTTGGCTAAAAGCTATGTTCTGGTAAAACAGGAAAGAAAGTGGGACTTCTTGACCCAAGATTGAACAGAAATGAGGAAATGCTTCAAACAATGAAGAAGCAGAGAGGTATCCCTTATGTCTAAAGAGCAAAGGAAACCTTTGCACTACTGGCTAGAAGCTGTTCAAGGATGATGAGTATACACTTAAAAGGAAAGTTTGCATTGTGCATAAAAAAAAAAAAATGACCAAGGTGAGAGACCTCACAGATGATTTTTGCTACAGCAAGAGATCAGAAGAAACATGCTAGCACTGAAGGGGCAGGCAGAAAGGAATCCCACATCTGTATCCAGTTGAGAAGACCTGATGATACTAAGAAAAGAAGCCTCAACCAGTCCACTGGTGTTGTATTACAGTGAGGAGACAGAATTGTGCAAAGGAGGTCAGAGACTCAGAAAAAAGTAAAGATTTCTACTTTCCTAGAGTAAGAAGTATTGGATTTAGAAATTAATTTGATTTATAGAAAAGTAAATAGCTTCTATAACTCAATTAGTGGACATTTTTATGGTTTATATGTCATAGAACTAATCAATAAAACATGAAATTGACATTAAAATTGCATACAGCAAATTTGTAACTGCCTCAGGACCAAAGAAAAATCTAATATTTTTATATATTGTACATTTGCCAGACTGACCTAAGAATCATGAAAATAGGAGAACAAAGAAACTTCCCAGTGTCAAAAACAATAAATGATAAAATTTGATAGTGACAGAGTTGGTAGATGTCAAGTATTCTTTAGATAAATTACTCAAGAATTTCTTTTATGAAAATAATGATAGTGGAATTAAAATTAAAAAATAAGAACTAATTTATATTTGCTATATAGAAAATGAGGTAAGCAACTAAATCTGCTTACTATGGCTTATTTCAGATTTTTTTTTCCTGATGAAAATGCACCAGTAATGGTATAATTCTTATTTTAAGACATGCATTCATTAACTCAGAATAAATTGCCAGTAGCCTCAAAATTAAATTCAAGAAAGTGATGTCTACATCACTAATATAAGTCTTGAAAATATTTTTCCCAGAAAGAAGATACATCCCATGATAATTTTCTTTATGTTTGAACAACAAATTTTGCCAAATTATTATTGGTTGTTCTACTCACAAGAAAGAAGAACATAAAAGTTCATGACAGAGAGGAGTAAAGAAAAAGAAAAGAGTAAAGGAAGAAAGAAAAAAGAGGAAAGGTAATACAAGCATGTTTTAACAGGCAGTTAGACAGACCCACCGGGTCATTGGAAAGTAATTTCACTGAAATTGTTTGAGTGGGAGTTAGACTGCAATCATCTGGGAGAAATGGATGCTTGGGAAGTGAAAGTAAAATAGTAGCCTATTATTTCAAAAGCCTTACTCTGAAGAGTAGACATCAAACTCACAGCACAATTTTACATGTTGGTCTTATTGGACCTGTTTTGAACTACATATTCACCCTATGTTTCCTTTTCCATTTAGATTTTGTCCTGATATTTCTTCCAATATTGTCAGTTCATCAAGAAGGCCTTTAGGAAGACTATTTCAGGCTTGATGTTGTTCCAAATAAACTATCCTGTCATTACTCAGAGAAATCCTTGAACATGGATATGTGAATTCTCTTCGCCTCGAGCAATTATAAGCAGTCAATGATGTCCATTTGTGTCATTATTTGAAATTCTTCTATTACATTCATTTTACTTTTACTGTGCTGGCCAGCTTCACAAAATATTGAATAGAAATGAATAGAACCTTCTCTAAAGAACATAGACAAATGGCTAACAAACATATGAAAAAATGCTCATCATCCCTAATTATCAGAGATAATTATCAGTTTTGCATATCAAAACCACCCTGAGATATCTCCTAACCCCAGCAAGAATGTCCCACATCACAAAATCTCAAAACTGCAGATGCTGGTATGAATGTGGAGACAAGGGAACACTTTTACACTGTTGGTGGGACTACGAACTAATACAACCTTTTTGGAAGGAAGTATAGAGAATCCTCAAAGAACTCAAACTAGACCTCCCATTTTATCCTACAATCCCATTACCAGGCATCTACCCAAAAGGAAAAAAATCATTTTATCATAAGTACATTTGCACTGGACAGTTTATCGCAGCTCAATTTACAATCATCAAAATGTGGAAACAGCCTAAATGCCCACCAACCCAGGAATGGATTAACAAGCTGTGGAATATGTATACCATGGAATAGTAGTCAGCCATTAAAAAAGATGGAGACTTCACATCTTTTGTATTAAATTGGATGGAAGTGGAACACATTATTCTTAGTATAGCATCACAAGAATAGAGAAGCAAGAATCCTAAATACTAAATAAAATAATTGATAGGAGGACAATTGATGACTAGTACATGGTGGGGGGTGGAGAAAGGGAAGTGCAGGGAGAGGAAGCGGGGGGTCATGTGGTGTGACACACCTCCTGGGGGCAGAACACAATTATAAGAGGGACTTTACCTAATAAATGCAATCAGTGTAACCTATTTCTTTGTACCCTCAATGAATCCCCAAACATATGTATATAATATATATAGTAGATTATAGATATCTATATAGGTTATATATATATTAGAAGCACTATCAGCACAGACTCCCTTCTTTTCTGATTTTAAATGAAAGGTCTTTGACCTTCAAGTAATACAAGCTTGTGTAGGTAGTAAAAAAGTTTTTTATTACCCTTATAGTTTTCAAAATATTTTTTATCATGAGTGTTTGGTAAATTTAATGTAATAATTTTAGTATATTTATTGTGATGATATGAATTTTCTCCTTAGAAGTATTATTGTTAAATTTACCATCCGGATGATGGTAAACCCTCCATGTTTACTATGATATCTTTTTAATAGATTGCTAGATTTAGTCTTTTGTTTCTATTTTTGTTTCTACTTTCATGAGACTAGCCTATACTGTGTGCTTGCTTGTTTATTTTATTGTGTTTTAAAGTTCAGATCTAAAGTTATGCTAGCTCCATAAAGCAAAACAGAGAATATCATGTTTATTGTTCCTATTTTAGGAAATGACTTCCAATAATGTGTTTGGTAGAACTCATCAGTAAGGCCATCTGGGCCAGGAGTTTTCTTTGGAGGAAGATTTTTGACATCTGTAAGGATATAGGGAAAAAAAATCAGTTTCATCTACTACACTCTCACATAAAATACACATTACTTCTGTGAACCCAGATGTGTGAGGGCTTCTCCCACCATATTAAGCAGATAATCAATTCTGTAGTAAATACCAACTGTGTGTCCCCTAATTCAATTCAATTCTGATACTATACACCTGAGGGTAATATCAGACCCCCCCCCGCCCCACACACACACACACAGGTCAAGAGCTCAGCCCTACATGACTTCTCCCCTCTTGCAAATAGCAGATTGTGACCTAAACTTCCATTCCACTAGCTATAAACTAAGGATTTCCATGTCCCTTTCTTCTGGTTCATTATTGCTAGAGCAGTTCACTGAAGTCAAACAAGCACACAGTTAAATTTGTTGGTTTATTATAAAACTAGTACAGAGAGTAAAGATGAA
>NW_003852404.1:30759916-30764080 GCF_000181295.1 Otolemur garnettii
CCCCATCTTGAAGCCACCTAGGGACCCTAGCCGCTGTCACCTCTTCAGGATAAACAGACATTCTACTCAGTCTGGAGATTACAAGCGTTTTAGGAGATATATGTCAGGAAATGAGAGAAACTCCAAAAATATATTTTAACATATCACAATATCTTAACTGAATTGTATTAATCATTTTAGAACATGCAGACATTCTGTTTCCTCTTAGACAAAATGGTAAGGATATTTTCTTATAATTTTTTCCTTTATGTCTTAATTTTCAAATTCATTGGTCTAAATCAGTGTGCAGCAAACTTTTTGTGAAAGGCACCAGATAGTAAATATTTGGGGCTTTGTAGACTACAAATGGTCCCTGCTAAATTCTATGTCTTTTCTTTCAGTTTTTGTCTTTGTTTTTAATATGCTTTAATAACATAAAAGCTGATCTTAGCTTAAGGATTGTACAAAAACAGCTTTAGACATAACTGCAGCCTAAGGTCATTTTTAATATTGCTTTATTATCTTTTAAAATCCTGCAATACTTGTGTGGGAAAGGGACCCCCAACCCTTAGATACCCGCTTAGCATGAGTGTGGCTATTTTAGTGAGATAGCCATTTAGAGGAACTGGGACAAGAATTCAAATGAATTAAGCCAAAGTTCAAATTGGAGAACAATGACCAAGCTGTAGGTCTGGAGGTCAAACTGCAGAATGATGGTTAAAGCCCCACGTCTCTGAAATATTACAGGGCAGTTACCCCTGGAATGTTGCAGAGTGGATTTCCCACCCAGCTAGCCAGCCTCTCTGAAGTTTTAAAAGGCTCTAGGAAACTTCTTCTAGGTCCTGGGACAACGTTGGAAGAAGGGTAAGGAGGACCCCCAAGCCCTCAAGTCCTGTCCCTGTGCCCAACAGGCTGGAATGTTGGGCTTTCTCTGTCTCTGATGGAGCAAAGAACAGGGCTGGCAGTGTTTCTTGTGGCGTCTGTGAAACATTCCTTCCAAGTTGTAGATTTACAGCAGATAACCCTCCAACCTTTTACAAGGCCTCCAGCAGATGAGGCGTTCCCCACCACCTCCTGCGCTGCATTTATGTCACAACCTGAACCGCTTTAGAAGAGGTCCCTTACCCACTCAGTGCTGCCAAAATTTCCATTTTCGGTGGCAGCCCATCTGCTTGCAGGTGCTCTTAATAAATCTCTGCTATTAACTCTCCTGGGCTGGCTGGGGTCTTCACCGTGCACGGCGCCTTTCCGCCTTTCAACATCTAACAACTTCTAATTACAGTGCGTTTTCCTTACTGACACTGGTTACTGTTGACTTTTCCATCTGGATTTGGTCTTTCTATACGTTTATCAATTTTATTAGTCTTTTTGAAAAATGCAGTATGAATAACACGACTGTAGCTTAACCTGACCACACTGATAATTGTATTAGATGTATACCATCTGTATAGTCCAACTAAAACATTATTAAATTAGATAAAAAAAGAAAGATTCAACTATTTTTGACTATAAGAAATACACTTTAAAATAAAGATACAAAAAGGTTAAAAGTAAGATGGATAAAGACTTACCATGCAAATTCTAATCAAAGAGAGCTAGAATAGCTATATTATTATCAGACAAAGAAGATTTAAGAAAAAAGAACCATTGCCAGGGTTGAAAAGGGCATTTTATAATGATAAAAGGAATAATCCATCTAAAAGCCATAAAAATTCTAAATCATGATACACGCAATGACAGAGCCTCAAAATACGTGAAGCAAAATCTGACAGAAATGATAAAAGAAATTGACAAACCCACAATTAAATTTGGAAATGTTAAATCCCTTCTACCAGTAATTGCTAGAACAATCAGAGAGTAAATTAGTAAGGATTTTAAATTCTTCAAAAACACTGTCAATCCTCTGGGTTTAATTGACATGTAAACTGAACATATTGGAAAAGACTAGGGTCTTTTCAAATGCACATGAAATAATCTCCAAGATAAACCCTTTGTTCTGCAAAAAAATAAAGTTTAGTAAACATTTAGTTTGCTTTGTTTTGTTTATCATGGTCTGATTAGTAACAAAGCTACTTTATTTGAATGACCTTTTACCAAGCAGGTGGTTTGATGTATTTTTGGTTCACCATTCCCTTGATTTGTGGAGCCCTTTGACCCCTTAGATTTAAGGAGAGGTGATCAACTACTAGGTTCCCTCCTATGGGAAATTTTGAGCTTTCAAGTTTTTCCCAGTCAGACTTTTAGAGGCAGAATTTGTGCATATCGAGGGTGGTGAGAGCCTTAAGGAAAACAGCTTTTGCACTCTAAGTAAATGTTCATACATTTGTTTCCACCTAGTTTCGCCTTGGTAATTCCTCACTATCTTGTCACTGTTTGATGCTGGTAGCTATTTACTTTTCAAATTTGTATTCTATATTTTCAGTTGTTTTCAACAGGTGCAAAGTATGTATACTCTAGCTTGTTACATTCCCAAATTCATAACCCCAGTAAAATGCTTATCTGCATTCAACAAGATAAGATGGTGAAAATATTTCTCAGCAACATTGGTTCTTTATTTTTGGTGACTGAACTGCGTTTCCTAACTAAATATAATAAAACTTACCTACCCAGTCATCCACCTATTTATATTTTCTCAGGATATTTTTTCCTAAATAACTCAATTATGGTTTTGTTTGCACATATATTCTGTGTACCCTTCTATTTTACCCAAATAAATTTATAGAATTTAGCTAAAATGAATTAGAATTTCAAGTACGCTAATTCTTAGAAAGAACAAAGGATAAATCAAGTGTGGACTACTTAGCATAAGTCTGGAAAATTGTATGATACTAGGATGCAACAGCTTTCATTTTCAAATATTAAAAAAAAAGCCTTTCAATTCCTTTATCTATTTTCTGTTTTTGAATCATTTGATACTCAATAAGATATGATATCTCAGTAAATATATTTAACAACCCATGTGGTTAAGTCTCTTTTAAAACACCTATCATGTCATCATTCTTGGCAATTTTCTCTTCTTTAATTTGTGGAACTGTGAATTATAAACTTTAATGTGATTAAACTTTGTTATGAAATGTAAATTCCAACTGTATTTATTAAGAAGCCTGGTGGACATAGTATGTGGAAAATTTAAATGCTTTGTTAAATAACCTTTCTTAATATGGGAAGGGAAAAAATGCTTGCAAAATATTTACATTTTTATATTAAGAGACTGGAGGACGTTTATGCTGTTGAAGTTTTGACAGTTGAGTTACATAAGTGAAGAAAACAAATTTATTGGAAATCTGGTTGAAGAGGCTGACAACAAGAATTTCTTTGGGTAAAGGTTCTGGAAAGCAGTGGAATTTTGGCTTCTCCATACCGCAGGTCAAGGGGAAGTAACCAGTCAGGAATTGGAGTAAGACTGTTAGTGAATAAAGTCTAGAGGAAAGAAAGTCACCAAAGTCTGGGGACAAAGAAAGGGCCTCTTTGGGAGTATCCTACATGTCCAAGAATATCAGAGATGTCTGTTATCATAAGACGAGGCACAAACTCACTTTATAATTGGTAAAGGAGTCCATCAGAGATAACCGTGTGGAAAGGCCAAGGGCCCCAGTGAGGGTTAGCTACAGGAAACCAAGAGGCTGAGATTGGAGTGAAAAGGAGTCGAGTAAAGAAAGCACAATCTCACAAAAGGAGCTGCATTGACAGGTTCTCAACAGGAAGATCTCCAGAGAAACCCACAACAATATCCAACACTGGAAAGCCCGCAGTTGGCATTCCTAAGCATACTTAGACTTTTCTGCTCCTTGTCTCTCTTGCCTCTCTTTATTCCAATCCTAGAATAACCAGATGAATTTAGAAAGTAAAAGAAAGGAGAAAAAGATAAGGGAGAATCTTTTCAGTCTGGAGCAAATCCTACCTACAGGAGGGATGAGGTTTAAAAATGAATGATGCTTCCAGTTATGTGCTTATTAGGCTACATATTTGCATACAGTATAAAGGAATGAAAATATATGTAGGAAAAGAAGCTTACCCTCATTCAGATTGACACAAATGCAAATTAAGACCACAGGAGAATTTCATTCTTATTTAAGTGGAAAAGACAAAACATTTGTGACAACTGCTGGGGAGGACATGTGAAAAGAGAAACAGCTATTCATGGTGGGTGAGTAAATTGGAACTATGGAGTACAATTTTCATGAA
>NW_003852404.1:30764541-30766857 GCF_000181295.1 Otolemur garnettii
TATATATAACCATGGAATACTATGCAGCTCTAAAGAAAGATGGAGACTTTACCTCCTTCATGTTTACATGGGTGGAATTGGAAAATGTTCTTCTTAGCAAAGTATCTCAAGAATGGAAGAAAAAGTATCCATGTGCACAGCCCTACTTTGAAACTAATTCAAATGTCAACTAATTCAATGTCATAACCTAATTATAGCCTTAGAATATGGGAAGGGGGTGGGAGGGGGAGGTGAGGGGGTGGATAGGGGAGGGAGGGTGATTGGTGGGGTCACCTCTATGGTTTATCTTACAAGGGTATAAGTGAATCTTTCTAAAAGCAGAGTATGAATATCTTAACTCAATAACTAAGAAAATGACATGAAAGTTATGTTAACCAGTTTAATGAGAGTGTTTCAAAATGTATGTGAAAACAGCACACTGTACCCCATGACTACATTAATGTACACACTTATGCTATAAGAAATTAAAAAAAAAAACTGGCACAGGTATGTGAGTTAACTTATGTAGAAATGGTTTCACTGCAACCTGATTTGTTAGGCAAAATATGGAGAATAATCACCTGAATGTCTGGCTACAAAAAACTGGGTAAAAATAGTAAATGTACCTTCCTTCCTATGAAGGACTTCTATACCATCATCAAAAACATTGAAGAAATTCTATAAGCATAAGTATGAAAAATAATTCATGATATGTCATTAAATGAAATAAGACAAGGCATAGAATAGCAGATATACTATATAATCACTGGGGAAATACATATCTATAACCACCTTACTTATGTTGTCAACTTTAAATAATGAGATTTCGAAAATAGAATTAAGTATGGCGTTTGAGTCTAAATCTTGAGGATAGCCACCATGGAGAACTGACTCCAAACAAATGGGCTCAGCAATACAAAACAAAGTTAAGGTTTCCCATGTACAGGCAGAGGTGGAGAGATTTTAGCAGGCCTGCAACAATTTCCATACGAGATCAGTGCATACATTACCATGATTTGATTTCTACATGCCACGGAAAATTACCTTATGACTCAGTGAGGAGGAGGAGGAGTATTCTGAGAAAGTCTTATCTCTGGTGCGATTTGATCTTAATTATTTATAAGGAAAAAAAGGTAGAAGTTGTGAGTGAAAGCCGCCTGACTGGGCTGCCTTGACACATTCCTCTCGAAGCTCAGAAAAAAGTTCCAAAAGTATGAAGTCTGAGTTATGTAATTTCACAGGTACTTACTTATGTACAAATGCTTATAACATCTCTAGAAATTATAAAAAATAGTGGTTGTCACTTCAGGAATTTGAGTGAAGGAACTGAAGAGAAACAAGAGACTGGACTCTTGAGCATTATACCTTAAAATTTGGTACCTTGTGTATTTACCACTTATTTGTCTAATAAAATCAAAATTACAAGAAAAATTATTCTCTGCAAGGAAGAAATTTTGGAAAGTCCTTAAAATATTAATAGCAAATTAACACCACAATGCAAATTGAATTTATGTGATATTCTTCATGACTCACAAGATATAAATAATGACATAAGCAAATTTTTATTAGAAAGAAAAATACACCCACAAGAGTAACTGGCAGGGACTCAAATTACAATATGTCATTTTTACAGAAAAGAAATATGATTGTTTGAGTGTGGTTGAAAAAAAAAAGAAAGATTTGAGATTGCAACCAGTCACTCCAAGGGAATATTTGGGGACAGCATCTGGAGTTGCCAACAGGATATCTTTAGAAGCTCTAGGACTAAGTAGATATGATTATCACTCTGATATACTCCCCCTTTCCAAAAGAAGACAGCATTGTGGCAGAAATAAAAACTGTGAAATTATTTTATTCTGTGTTTGTTATAGATATTTTTAGTCCATTGACAGCCTAATAAACCAACTCATTATGATAACCCCAGAGTGGGTAAAGAATAAATTCGCCAGCTTCTTTATGTGAGAAACATCTGATTGCTGGAGGAAATTACTGCTTTCACAATTCAAAGCAGCCTCATGACAATCTTATCTGTATTTCTGTCGCGAACAGGTTCAGAAATCACCAAGGTAACATTAAATGAAGCAGAAACCCAGACTAGCCACAGGGGGGACGGTCAATAAAGTTGAAGAAAAAACAGGGGAAAAAACTCACATTAGATCAATTTCAAACACAGAATTAGAGACAACAATAATTGGTGCAAAGGCAGGGTGCAGTGGCTCACACCTATAATCCCAGCACTCTGGGAGGCCAAGGCAGGTGGATTGCTTAAACTCAGGAGTTAGAGACCAGCATGAGCAAGCGTGAGACCTAGTCTCTAAAATTAGCCAGGTGTTGTGG
>NW_003852404.1:30767116-30768240 GCF_000181295.1 Otolemur garnettii
TCTCATTTGCCCTCTGTAATTTCTTTATAGGTAGCAGCCCTCAGAGAGAATAGACAGAAATGTTTCTTTCAGTTAAATCCTTCCTAGATCTGGACAAGAGAGAGCCTCAAAGAAAGGCTGGCTGCATCAGGTTTTCTCTGCAGCTGCTAATCTCTTCCACGGAAAACAGCTTTATAGAACTACTTTCGTCTCAGGCCCACTGAACAGCCATCTCAAAATGCGTCAAAGAAGTATATTTTGGGGTAAAATATTTTGGTTTCCTTCAATAGAATTTACAAAATCCTTGGGTGCCAACAGTTTCTTTTGTTGGCACTGCAGCAGTAGTCAGATATGGAATTGCATCAGGCTGTTTCTCTTTATTCAGGAACCTATCAAACATTCTTTGTAGAATCTGCATTTGTTGGACATATTTCAAAAAGTCCCATCTATTTCAAGATTGATAAAAACATGTTTGTCTTCTATAATGAAACCTATGTTAAGGAGAGGTTTGGCATAGATTCCGCAGACAAATGTTTCTTAAGAATTTACAAGATTAAAAAATTACTAATTGCAATATATTAAAAGCAAATTTCTAAAGGCTAAATGCCAGTAAGCAAGATGAAAATCCTCTGCTCCCAAGAAGAACTACAGACATAAAATTATCAACAAGGGTCATGTGTCTTAACCTGATAATACTGATTTGCAGTGAGGCATCTCCCCTCCTCTGTCTTCTTCACACATGGGCAGTAGCAGCCCTCCCTTCTAGCAAATATATTCCCTTCTCTTCCCCATCCCACCTCAGGAGCTTCCTCAAGCAAAATAGATTCTTCAACTATCCCTCTCAGGAGCACTGACATGGATTATTTTCACTGAAACTATTTTGTTTTTCCTCCACAGATTTCTGCTGCTGATATTTTATTTTTACCACTTTATGTCAGGAGAGTTTGGCAAATTTAGTACCTTTTTTTTAACAACTAAAATATGTTAAAAGTCACTTTACTTACTGATACAGTTCTGTTTTGATTCAAATTATTGAAATACTTGATATTGATACTTAAAAATACTTTGGTATACAGATTGTTCATTGCAGCTTGATTCATAATTGCCAAGTCATGGAAGAAGCCCAAGTGCCCATCGACCCATGA
>NW_003852404.1:30768681-30778267 GCF_000181295.1 Otolemur garnettii
AAAAAAAAAAAATTAAAAAAAACTTTGGTGCACAAAATCAACTTTCCAACTTGCCAAGTGACTTATTATGAAAACTAATATTAAAATGCATGATAAATTAATATAGACAATCTGATTTTAGAATTAAAACAGAAATTTAAAGGCCAAAAAATGGCCAAGAACAAAATTGGGGGATTAATCCTACCAGATGACATGATTTTATAAAAAGCTACAATAATTGAAATAAGCATAGACAAATAAAGTTACTGGAACAGAATAGAGAGACCAAAACGATTAGCAGAGACATATGTTTACCTGATTCACCCCAAATGTGCCAGCATAAAGTGAGAAAAGGATGGTCTTAATAGTAAAACCCATTTGAATTATTGGATATCTATATAGAAAGAAATAACTCTTAATGCCTAAAGGACACAGAAAGCAATTGCATATGGATAATAGATAACATGTATATTTTATTCAGCTTCATAAAGTAAAATTGAAAGTAAAATAATAAAGCATTTGAAAATAACATAAAGGGCAATTTAACTTTGGGATAAGCAGAGATACCTTAAATAACAGATAAGAAAAAGTACTAAATGCAAAGAATACACCTGTGAAGTTTAGCCAAAAGCTGCCTCCTCACTTATTTTAAGTTTAAAGATTTCTCCATACATAATGAATCATAACTGGAAGTTTAAACAGACTATAATTTGCTCTTGTACCAATCAGAAAGTTTGGACTAGAGTTTGCAGGCAGGCACCTGTTCAAACTGTGTTCAAATAAGCAAATGTCAAGCTGCGAACAATCCAGCTGTTTCTGTAGCTCCCTTCAATTTTCTGTACGTCACTTTCCATTTCTATCGTGAGTGTTATCCAACCGTGTGGCAGCTCAGAGTCACTCCGGACCTAGTCTATTTCCAGGGGCTGCCAGTTTTGAGAATGATTTTTTTGAAAAATCTGTTAAATTTAATTTGTCCAAAGTTCTCCTTTTAAAAGAAATGATAACTTGAACTTTATTAAAAATAAGGAGTCCTTCATTAGAAGACATCTTTAAAATGGTTAAAAATTAAGCCATGAAGGGAGAGAAAATATTTTCATTTCATATATCCAGTGGAGGATTCATATATATAATATATAATGTCTATAAGGAAATAAGAAAGAGATAAAAAGACAAGGCAGTTAAATGAAAAATGGAAGAAGCACTTCAAAAAAGAAGATAACTACATACACACGGTCAATTAACTTTTAACAAAAGAGCCTAAATACAGTAAGTGGACAGAGAAAGGATATTCTTTTCAATAAAAGAGCTAAAATAAATGAATATCTATATGCAAAACAGAAAGAACTTCAAATTTTACCTTACATGATGATACAAAGAAAATTAAATCTAAATGGATAATAAACTTAATTAAAATCTAAACAAAAAACAGCCAGGTGTGGTGGTTCGTGCCCATAATGCTAGCACTGTGGGGGACAAGATAGGTGGATTGCTTGGGCTCAGGAGTTTTACAACAGTCTGAGCAACAGTGAGACCCTGTCTCTACTAAAGATAGAAAAATTACCAGGCAATGTGTAGGAGCCTATAGTCCTGGCTTCTTGGGAGGCTGAGGAATGAGGATTGCTTGAGCCCAAGAGTTTGAGGTTACTGTGAGCTATGATGATACCACAGCATTCTACCCAGGATGACAGAGTGAGACTGTCTCAACAAAAAAGAAAAAATATGAACAAAAATGCTTTTGAAATAAAATATAGAAGTTACTGTCTTTACAATCTTGAATTAGGCAAAAATGTCTTAGTTAGGTCTTCCAACATAAGTCATGTCAGAAAAATGAAAATTCAAAAGAAAATTATAACAGTAGCTCACAATGGCTGCAGTCAGGAACATGGGTAATAGTCTCAGAATTTTTTTTCAAGGAATAAAAAACAGCCAAAATGGAAAAAAATACAAAATATCTCAGTATCATTAATCATCAGGAAAATACAAATTAAAACCACAATAAGATAATACCTTCCCCCTATCAGAAAGGCCATTTCTAAAAAACAACAACAAAAAAACAGATGCTGGTATAGATGCTTAGAAAAAGGTACACTTATACACTGTTGATAGGACTGCAAACTAGGTCAACTTCTGCGGAAAACAGTATGGAGATTCCTGGAAGAAGTAAACATAGATCTATCATTTGATTCATCAATCCCACTACTGAGTATCTACCCCAAATGAAACAGAATCATTTTATCTAAACGAAACCTGCACTTAAATGTTTATCTTATGGCAGCACAATTCACAAATGCAAAGATAAGGAATCAACCTAAAAGTTCATCAGTTCATGAGTGGATAAAGAACATATGATGTGTGTGCCTAATATTTATATTACGTAGTACATAGTACACCCCATGGAGTACTAAATACATACTATGGAGTACTACTGAGCCATAAAAAAGTGAAATGATGTCATTCACAGCAACTTGGATGGAACTGGAGACCATTATCCTAAATGAAGTATCTCAAGAATGGAAAAGCAAATACCACATGTTCTCACTAATAAGTGGGAGCTAAATGTTGAGTCAACGTGGCCACTAAAAGATGTGAAGGATTTAGAAACTAAGAAGGGGAGTGGTTGAAAGAGGGTAAAGAATGAAAATTTACCTATTAGTTACCATGAACATGGTCCTGGTGGTGGACACACTGAAAACCCTGACCTCAGCATCATGAGAGGTATTCACGTCACAAAAACACTTATATCCTTTTAATTTTGAAATTTAAAAAAAAAACCTAGGCCTATAAACTAAAGATGACCTCTCGCCTATGTAACTGGAGGTTGTTAAATATTTCATGAACAGATACTGGTTTTAAAACCTATTGAGCAAGCTTGGCATCCATACTCAGTGGTTGGGGTGCCAGCCACATGCACTGGGGCTGGAGGGTTCGAACCCAGCCCAGGCCTGCTAAACAACAATGATAACTGCAACAACAACAAAAAGCTGGGTGTTGTGCTGGGCGCCTGAAGTCCCAGCTACTTGGGAGACTGAGGCAAGAGAATCGCTTAAGCCCAAAAGTTTGAGGTTGCTGTGAGCTGTGACATCACAGCACTCTACCAAGGGCAACAAAATAAGACTCTGTCTCAAAAGGAAAAAACTATTTAGCAGATGTAGAACACAGAGAGGATAGAATCAGAACTGCCACCAATGCTAAGATACCTAAAGTTTTTCCCTTCTCTTTTGACCACATAAATACCTTACCTTATGTATAGCATCACTGAGCACTAAGCAGATTCACAACAGCGTATCTGTTGTCTTACTATTCACTTTTCCCACCTCCTGTGCCACAGGTATCCCCCTCTTAGAAACTGTATATTTACTGTGCCTCATGTAACCAACTTCTGGACACAGGTTCAGTCTAGACTTCCCCGGGGCTTATGTGCTCAAACGTGGCTCAGAATAAATCTAACTTGATTTCTGTAAGTTCTAGTGCCTATTATTTCACTTTGCACTGACAATCATAAAACATAAAATTTATAAATTGTACTTCACAAAAATTTAAAGCTTCTCTTCAAAAGACCTCATTATAAAAAATAAAGGCAAGCCACAAAATGGAAAAAAAAAATTCTAAGACACGTACCTGTAGCCAGAATATATAAAGAAGCATTAGAAGATAAAAACCAAATTTAAAAATATGGGGGAAAGGTTTGGCAAAAGAAAATAAGTCATTGAAAAGAAGCCCATGAAAATTTGTTCCACATTGTTACTCATTAGGAAAATGCAAATTAAATAAGACAACAGTACAAACCTACTAGAATAACTAATGTTTAATCACAGGTAGCAGAATTGTACCCTGGTAAAATCCAGTTAGAAAACATTTGGCAGTATGTAAAAAATATATATATATGTAAAAAACATATATATATATATGTATATATATATACATCCTGCATAACCCATTGATTTTCACACTAGAAAATAAATATACACCCATACATACAGCCACAAATTTTCACATAAGCACTATTTTAATAGTCAAAAATTTGAAATAAACTAAAAGTCCTAGAAGTTCACTACTAGTACTATGGATACATAAATGTTACATTCAGACGTGGAACATCACACCGCAATGAAAGGAGCTACAGGATACATTCGACAACATAAATAAATCTTGGAGATAAGATACTGAGTAAAATCCAGACTCACCAGAATACATAGGTATGATTGCATCGGCAAGAAAACATGTACGATGATAGAAGACAGAATAATGGTTAACTTTGGAAGTGGGGGTAGGGAATTTAACAATGTAAATATTGTAATTTAATGTCTGGTTGGTGTCTACTTGGTTGTGGTCAGTTTCTAAAAATGTATTATTCTGCACACCTAATGATCTTTTCTCTTTTTTCTTACATACTTCAATTTAAAAGTTAATTTTAAAAGTTATTAATTAATCACAACGTAAAAGTATATGGCACACCTCCCTGGTGAAAGGCTCCACTACAACTTGGATGTTACCTAACAAATGCAGACAATGTAACCTAATTGTATGTACCCTTAGATTAATCTGAAATTTGAAATAAGTTATTAATTAACATAATCTAGTGTAGAAGCACATCTTTTTTTTCTGGAGGGTAGTAATTCTTGCTTTGACATTAAAGACCATTAGCTATAAATATAAGTACATAATATTAAGCTAAGTTTTATCTGGAAACATAACATCTACTTTTATTTTTAAATGATAGCCTAATGACGCTTCAAGAAATTGTAGCTTACTGTTATTGCAGTTGTCATTGTTGTTTAGCTGCCCTGGACGGGGTTCAAATCTGCCACCCTGGGTGTATGTGGCTAGAGCCATAACCATTGTACTATAGGCGCCGAGTCCAGGGGTGAGACATTTTACATAAAAACTATCTTATAAACTATTATTTACATTTTTATATGACATGATTTCTAGTCATATAGGTCTTAACTTCAAACTAGTTTTATTCTTAGAGGAAAAAAAATCCAAATCTCAAATTACTTTTGATTTAGTTATTTGTAACGTGTTAATCTTTTCAAAATTACCGAGTACTATTATTTGCCTTTATATATTAGAAAAACAAACCAAACAAGCAAAGAAAAATCCAGTGTATTCTGAGTTAGAAGAGTTGAGTTCTACTCTGGTCTTTGTCTCTGGGTGAACTTGCATGAGCCATTTAAATTCTCATGTGTTACTTTACTCATTTGCATACATGAGAGTGATGAAGTTTATGTATGATATTCCTTAGCTTCAGTAATCATTGGTCACAATTAGTTAAAATAGTGAAACTAACAATTTTTATGTATAAAATACTTTTTTATGATGAAAAGATACATCGCCTCATACAAAAGGCATAAAAGTGAGACACCCAGATAGAAATTATGTGAGACAGAAAAACTGTCTGTATTTATATATTTTGAATCTAAAACATAACAACTTGTCATTTTAGAAATATGCATGATTATTTTAGTTTCAAATGGTAGCCACATACTTAAACACACATCCTGAAACATTTCCAAATAAAAATTAGGCAGCTCTTGCCCTTTTATCTCAATGTAGTGCAAAGATTATGTTATAGAATTATAACTATAAAATAAAGAAATTGTAAAGACAGCCACTGGTTAGGATAGAGCTGATTATGGAATTTAAGCATGAAATTCTGCTTGACTTTCAAGATTAAATGGAGGCAAAAGGAAAAACAAAAAAACAATAGTGAGTTGCCAAAGATATAGTCACAGGGAAAAGATGAGAACTCCAGTAGCCTTAATGCTGACCTGCTGCAGTACCCTCCATGTGACACTGCTTTCACCAGTGTCAGCTCCAACCTGCCAGTAGCACACATGCTTAGTTCATTAAATGGTCCCATACCAGTGGGGGGTCACAGATTTGCCCACCATGGTTGTGTTGTTGCATATTTCTTTATATGGACAACTCCAGTTTCCCTGTTTATAACTTTAGTTCTCAGACTTTCACACATCCAGCTGTGACACTTTCTCATGTCAGCTCTCTTGGACCAAGAGTTCTCAATACTTTTCTTATTGGCAGCAAAGCGTAGTGGTCTCTTTTCCAGAAAAATTTAGGGTTCTATTTTTTTCTAAGTGTTTTTCTATAGTAAAGTTAGTAAAAAATGTATTTGTCCTTGGTGAAGGTCAAGGTGACTAAAAAAAGAGAATATCTGATAATTCTGTAAATTCATTTATGTCAAGCAATGACTTGCTTTTTTTCTCATGACACTGACAAAAATATGGTGAGAGCCAATACAGTTTGTCTGTAGCTGAGATAGAGGATGAACGGACAGTATTGGATTTTGAAGAAACTAATGAGGACATTTTCACTAGTTCAGATAGTGAATAAGAAAAATTCATAGAGGTCAAACATGAAATGTTTGTTCTGAAGAAGGGAGTAAAGAGGAAGAAGAAGACGTGGAGAAGAAGAAATGCAAAATATGGAACCCAAGAGAAGACCATGCCCAGTTGTAAAAATAGAGACCTTGAGTTCAGATGACGGTACCATCAGGAATGACACGGAACTTACAGCAGACAAAGGACCAGGGAGACCACGATCAGCTAATACAGGGTGTCCAACTATTTAAAATAGTTGACTGTTACGAACATTCAACCAGGATAAAAATTGAGAACAGAACCCAAGGGTCCATTGGATGCTTTCCAACTATTTATTGATAATGAATGTCATTATCAAGTTTACAAACCAAAAAGTACAACTAGTCAAAGAGTTATGTAAAAATGTTTTCATCCAAAATTCTGGGGATTTTGTAAAAGAAGAAATATTAGGACTAATTGGAATTCTTCTAAATTGTGGCGTGTACCATCAAAATAAAGGCAATATGCCATATCTTTTTAGTGAGAAGAATTTTCCAGTTTACCATACTCTTTTTAGAACACAGAGTGTGGCTCCCACTAAAATGGCTATGTTTTGATGATGCTGGGACACGTGAAGCTCACCGACTCCAAGTTCACTCCAGTTCTAGAGCTTTGGAATATAGTTATAAATAGGTGTTCACTTTACTAGAATACTCAGGAGTCTGTCGCTGTTGATGAGGAACTATTATCTTTCTACGGGCTTTGTCCATTCAGACTTTATAGACCAACTAAACCTGGGAAGTATGGAATTGCAATGAATCTTTTGTGTAATTCTGCTACAAACTACTGTTTTGCAGCAGAGCTATGTGCAGAGAAATCAGACACCTCCCAAAAAAGACTATTTCAGATCAGTCTGGAAGAAATATTAACATGGACAGCAATTTTACCTCCATTGTCCTGGCTTTCAATTTGTCTCAAAACAGTATAAATGGAGTTGGTACTATTTGCAGTGACAAAAGGCATTTGCCTCTGCAACTCAGGCCAGCATTGATGAAAAACCTCCATTGGGTACAACAAGATTTTGCTTTCCTCTCCCTAAGTGACATTAGTAGGTTGTATTCCAGACAGGAAAGATAGTTGCAGTGCTTTCCACATAGCAGGAGGATCTGAAGGTGACAGGTAACAAACCTGACGCAATCCCTTTTTATATTGCTACTAAAGCAGGTGTTGATGCTCTTGATAAGCGTGTGAGAACTATTCCTGTCACTCAGGAACTCAGCATTGGCCCCTGGCAATTTTCTTAAACATCATTGATATGGCAACATGCAGTTCAAAAGAGGCCTCACGATCAAGTTTAAAAAACTCATCTTAGAAAACGTGCTACAAACCTCATTGCTGAATATGACTGTGGTCACTTTTGAAGTACACCCCTTGGGAAGCTATGCACCGATGCCAGAACCCAGGCCACCCTTCAGAGTAATTTTGGAACTCTTTCTGGAATGTCCAATAAATAAAGCTGTTGTTACATTATCCTTAATGTCCTGGATGTCATCAAATGTCTTCCTGTCCACATTTACTTTATCTTCAAGTAAAGAAAAGTCTCTGGAGGCCAGACTAGGTAAGTAGAGAAGGTGTTTCAATACAATTATTGGTTTCTGGCTGAAAGCTACCTCCCACGTGACCTGGCATATTGCTGTGATGTAAGAGCCCATTTTTGCACATACCTTTTTCACGCCAAGATTTTCAGTTAAGATTTTGCTGTTTATCTATTGATATTTACTTGGTCTTCTCTGCTTCTCCCAGTCTGCCAATGATTTTGACATATAACTCCATGAATTTTTTACAATGTTTTTGCAAGTTCTGAGCGTAGTGGTAAGTTTGTGAATTTAATTGTCAGACCTTGTAGATGATTTGGGGGAAAACAAATAGCCATTGGTTGCAACTTCATTTGAGGAAACAATCAGGTAGAAAATACTTTTCGAAAGAGTTGACACTATGGCTCTGTGAAGAAAACATAAGGAGGTGTGCCCAAAATGTATGTGGTCTCCACAAAAAACATACAATGACAATGAGTCTTTGTGGAAACAAGTGCCATCAAGGACAAGATGTGGTGACAAGAGGAATGGTTCCGATCAAACCAAAAGGAAGAGTTTTGAGACAAGCAGTGAAAAGCTGCTTTTCAAAAAAAGTTGCTGCTACCTTTGTACCTGTGGGAGAAAGCAGAAATATGTGAAGCCACGCAGTGAACGCAGCAAATACATCGGTCCAGCCACACATCAAAGGAAGGAAATATAATGAAAAGAACAGGCAGAGAATGTGATTACAGTGTTGCTAGTTGCCCATACAATGGTATGCAAAATGCACACATTTTATGCAAAATTATAGTACTACTTATTCTGGGGTCATTGACTGACTCCAAATAGTCGTTCATTGAGTACTTGATTGGCATTGGTGTGTGACTGCTCTAAGGCCACTTGCAGCTGAGCACAGTGGTTCATGCTTATAATCCCAGCCTTTTGCAAGACTGAGAAAGGAGGATCACTTGAAGCCAGGAGTGTGAGAATTGCTTGGGCTATATACCATGACCCATCTCTACAAAAAATAAGAAAAATTAATCCATTGTACTGGTATGCAGCTGTAGTCTCAGCTACTTGAGAGGGTGAAGCAGGAGGATCACTTGAGTGTGAGGCTGCAGTAAGCTATGATCACACCACTGCATTCCAACCTGGGTGACCAAGTAAGATCCTGTCTCTAAAAATAAATTAATTAATTAATTAAATATTTCACAAGGCCACTTGAAGGCTAGCTTTCACAGATAACCAATGACCACATATCATAATATATATTTTCAATGAGATAAATGTCAGCTGAAATATATAGGTTCAGCCATTTGATAAAATTCATGTTTTGCCAAGTGATAGATGAAAATCATAAAACTAGCTCTATGAAACAGAATTCAAACCACAAGCTTCAACTCAAGTGCTACCTCTTTCACAAAGCATTAACTGAGCTTTCCAATTATGCATTCTCTATTGGTTCATTTGGCCATTTTTATGCCACTTGTCATAATCATGGTACTCTAGTGATTTGTGGATTTTTTCTTATCTGACTTCACTCCATCCCTAGCTCTCGTTTGGTCTTTAAGGATGAGAATGATGAGGGGATTCTGGGAAGATGGCCGACTGGTAGCAACCCTGGTCAGAGGCTCCTGAACAAAGGAAGAAAAACTGGTTGGAATCAGAATCTATGAAGTCAAAGACGGGGAGCTGAGCCCAGAAAGAAGTTCGGCA
>NW_003852404.1:30784801-30802631 GCF_000181295.1 Otolemur garnettii
TACTGGCCCTTAAGTACAGCCTTTTGACTGAATCCAAATTTTACAGAACAAATTATTTTATTTCTAAAAATTCACTTTGATCCACCCTTTATATTTTTATTTTATTTTAAAAATAATTGTACTTAAGATACCAAAGAGTAAAATAAGTTTCAGAAAAATAATCCTCCTAGGTTGGACAACACAATCAGACCACTGGTAAGACATATGGGCTAAACTGATGGCTGGTATAGTCATGATTTAGTTCTAACTTCCCCTGCCTGACTGGTGCCACTACCACGAGACTGGTTGGTAAGAGATCATAGGGCTCAAGCATACAAATCTGTCTCAGCTTATGACAACAGCACTGTGTTTCTCTTTGAAATGGAATTTGTGAGTAGTTGAACAGCTCAACAGTATCTTTTAAATTTGTCTGCTTAACAGCCTCATGTCAAAGAAGACCATGGGAAGGCTGAAGGTAGAAAACAGATATTTTTAATGAAGACTGGGATTATCTTATTTCTGCTAATGATAAGATGATACGCTTGCTTTGTGATACTGCAATATCAAAATTAAAGAAATTCAGGGCTTATCAGCACTGTAACACTCATAAGGGCCACAAATATTTTAAATTAAAGGGAGAGACATGAGAGATTGTATTGCAAAAAAGTAAAAGATAAAAAGCAAAAGCAAAGGCAATTCTTTCAGGCAGCAGCAAGACTTGTAAGTAATGCCACTGAAGCAGCTTACAAAGTGCCTTCTACACTGGAGGGAGATGGAAACCACTCAGTGATGTAGAAATTATGAAAGAATTCATAGTGGTAATTTTAGGACCCTGGTAATGTTTCAAAGTACAAACAACTTCCTCTTTCAGGGAGAACCGTAACTGATCAGAAGTATGAAGTAAACTTTAACTTGACAAAATAACTTCATGCAATGATTCAAAAGGAAAATATATATTACTGAATCACTGTAGATGAATCAAGTACTGCTACTGAACTCAGCCCTGCTACTATTATGATTCAGGTCATAACAGAAGATTTTCCTTGCTACAAGGAGTTACTCGCTCTGGGCACTCTTGCGAATGAAACATAGTGAATAGATATCTTCAACAATTTTCAGAATAAATGTCATGAAGTTAGACTGAATTTGGTAAACTTAGTGAATGTATGTACACACGATGCTCTTTCCATGACAGGAACATATGAAGGATTTATTGCATAGCAGATCCAGATGTTCTAAATTCTTTTCAAGATCTCTGTGCTAAATCTTCAGTTTTAAGTGAAACTTTGCCATAAGTTTTAAGTATTTTTAATTATATTCATGTAAATGTAACACAGGATTGTCAGTTTTGTGACATCCTAAGGAAGAACCATAGTTTATTCAACATGGATTTGCTGTGTTATTCTAAAGTGTGTTGGCTATCACAGAACAGGTGTTAGCCCATATTTTCTCTCTGTAAGAATAGATAGTTAAATTTTAACAAGGAACATTATTAGCAATGTGAATTATTGAGAGATTATTTCTATAGGAATGCAGTATTTCTGCATAATATCATGTCAAATTAAAACAACTTGAATAAGTCTTTGTGAGGTAAAACTCAGTATATATGTGGCAAAAATCCAAGCATTTCAGAAAAAGCATTTCAAAATACTTTTTCAAAAGAAAATTTCAGATGAACGTTTTCCCCAGGTAGCAAAAGTCATTGAGGAACAGGATGACATATGTGAATAATCTGAAGAATCTGCAGTTATAGACCTATTAATTGGAGAATACAATGAAAAGTTCACCAACTTAGAGAATCATGACGTCACACTCAAGTTAGCATTTCAGCCTCCCCTTGTTGATATCACCAAAGCATCAAAAGAACTACAGATGTAATTGATTGAGCTCACAGTAGATGACATTTGAAAGTCATTACTTGATGTTAAAAAAGATCCAGTCAAGACATGGAAAAATGCAGTACAATACCCACACCTTTGGCAACATGCCTGAAAAATGCTTTCTTATTTTTCAATCACTTATTGCTATGAAGCTACATTTTCCTACCTAACCCAAATCAAGATGCCTTAAATTCACAAATGACTAATACCTAGAGAACACCTGAAACTGCAGCTCCTCATGCTGCCACTAAATATTCAAATGGACAGCACCTGTATCTCAGCAGCTAGGGCTCCAGCCACATTCTCCCTGGCTGGCAGGTTCAAACTCAACCAAGGCTTGCCAAACAATGACAACTACAACAACAAAAAGATAGCCGGCATTGTGGTGGGTTCCTATAGTCTCAGCTAATTGGGAGGCTAGGGCAAGAGAATCGCTTAAGCCCAAGCATCTGAGGTTGCTGTGAGCTGTGACACCACAGCACTCTACCAAGGGCAGCATAGTGATACTGTCTCCAAAAAAAAATCATTAAAAGATTAGTTAAATTTAAATCTAACAAATAATTTTCATGTTTTGAAGTTATTAAGTACATAGTAGTTAGATTTTTACAAAACAGTGTACATTTTTAAGTATATCTAATTGAAGTTTCTTGAACATAGCTTTATTTGATTACAACTAAATTTACATGGACTTCCAACACAGATTCCCCAATCCTATACAAGACATTCAATAAACATTTCTTGCTTAAATACATAACTGAATAAATAAACATTCTGGTTTAAACAAAATAAAACAACATAAAGTATAAAAATCAATCCCTCTAGTAACATTGTTTTAAAAATGATTAGACTACCCTCACACTGACCTGAAATAAAAAAAGAAAAAGCAAGGAGGGAGCCACAGAAGTTGGTCCAGTGGGTCCCTGATCCCATCTGTGGTTATTTCGCCAGTTCCAGATCCATAAGTAGTATAGACATCCAGGCATGCTTTGGAAATATTGTGGATGGGTTCGGTTCCACCACAATAAAGCAAATATTGTAATAAAGTGAGTCATGCAAACATATAAAAATGATTAGACTATAAATAGAAATCATACTTCTATTGTATCTTCAAAGTGTTCTTTCTTTTTAAAACTATGAAACTATAAAGACAATGTATAAAATCAATTAAGATTGCATATAGCTAGGTGATGGAAAAAGCGCTTTAATAATGTGCTATCCTCTCTATTTCTTTGTATATTTGAAATATACAGGGCATCCCAAAATCATCCTTAAAGTGATTTTCTCTCTACATAGGGAAGACAGGAAATTGTAGTAGCTAAACATACCCTTATTTACAAAATACACATTATAAAATTTTACAAAATATTTACAAAATTTTCTCTGCATGTCAGCCACTTCTTTGTAATTTCCCAGTTCCTTTCTGTATGGTGACTTTAGGGGTGATTTTTGGGATGCCCTGTATTACACTTTAAAAATTTCTGGGACACAAGACATCACTAATATTTCAGTTTATGCAGAATAACATATTACTGAGTAATTATCTTGTTTTATATACCTTATTAACTATTATTTTCAATGAATAAGATTTAAATTTAGTTTTTCACTCAAGTTATTTTGAAATTCTATACATGAATCCACCTGCACATATGCAAACTATAAAACAACGTGTGACAAAATCAGTGATGGAAGAGCCGGACATTGTGCGAGCGAGGGTTATTCCCAGTTCATCACAAGCTCCATCACAACCTTGTCAGCAGCAGACCCGGAGGGGCAGCAATGTAGACCACGCCACTCCTTTTAGCTCTGTCTGCATTATCCCCGAAAGGAAAGAAGGCAGCAGAGCTGATAGAAACCCCACTTTGTCAATCCATTCCTTCTTCTCTGCCTCAGTAACTCAGGGACCTCCTCAAACAGTGCCTTCCACTTTACCAAATCTTCTTCCTCACCAGTGGTTCCAGTCACATATTGGTCAATGGCATCGGAGATGTTTGCTCTCTTCCCTCCTGGTTTAAACTTCATTGAAAGCACCTGTGGATGGTGCCTCAGCCACCAATAGTTTGTTTTGTCCCTACAAGGCATGTGCAGTGTGTCCGAGACGGCTGCCCTGCTCTGATGCCAATAACCTGCCATTCTTGGCATGGCACACAGAATTTGACTGAGTGTACTTGACAGCAGTGGTGGCTGTCAAGTGGCTGATAAGGTTCCTGAGGGCAGACTCCGACAGATGTTTATTCTTGCTAAATAATGACTTGTCAATGACAGCATTATTTCTCTTCTGGTTAAACAAAGACCAAAGAGTGTTGAAATTCCATCTCCATCTGGTTTATAAGAATGGTCCATCTAAAGAACACAGTAGTTTCTGCTTTTCTTTTTAGAAAGTATTTTCAAGGCTTCTTCATATCCTGGAGCAATAATTCCATCAGATACTTCTCTGGACATAATTTTTGCAGGTGGTACATCACAAACATCAGGTAATGCAACAAAATCACCACATGAAGACATCCTACAGCCCCTCTTGCTGTGCATATACGGTTGATACAGCAGTGAGGGTGTGATAGAGATCACAGGCCAGGCAGACTTCGGCCTCATCTTCGCTGAGTGGAATTCCAACAGCAGCGCCTGCTGGGCTGACATGTTTCCAAGAGGCAGTGGCTGGAATTCCTAACCGCTTGGAGCTCCTTTAGCTTTCAGGCATTCACAGCATCACATACGTTTATAAATCCAGGGGCTCCATTTAGAACTGTGGTAGGAGGCTTGAGCTTCATCATGTATAGCTGGGCAGAGTTTGAGGTAGGACCATTCCATACCTCAGGGGCATCTGAGCCATTCCGTACTGTACTGGTTCCTGAAGTAATCAGAAATTGCTTCATGGTATTGTGCCTTATGAGGAATGCCTTCAGGCTAACCCGTGTCTAGACTCCAGGGAGGCATCCTCACTCTCAGAGCTCCGCATTTCTCTGGACACTGCTGCGTAGTCATCCGGGTCACATAGTTACAGCTGGAGAATCCACTGTCTTTACGACCGGATACAAATTACAAGCAACAGCTCTTACAAAATTGAAATCGGCATTGTCTTCTAGAGTCTTACAGCCAGGATCCCTGCACGGACTGCAGGGTGCAAACTTTTACATGACATCCCCCGCCCAACATTTCAGGAAATCCCATCAGCTTGGAGGCATCTCTGACCGCTAGCCCGGCTTCCCTGAGGGCCTTTGCAGTCCCTCCGGAAGCAATTGGATTGAAACCAAGAGAAGTTAGGGTTCTTGCAAATTCCACAAGGTGGGTTTTCTCAGAGACACTAAATAGGGCAAGCTGGGCCGGGGCCACCGCTGCAGCAGCGGGTCTGGGAGGAGCGGCTGGTGGCTGAGGAACGCCACATGAGGAATCCTTAATAACGATTAAAAAAAACAAACAATGCAGCAATATACTGCTAATATAGAGGTCATTCATGATATGAGCTGCAAAGAACAGAGTTAGGAACCAGCATGAAAAGATCTCTAAACCATATAAAATAGGATTTAGAGAGAAAATAAAATGCAAGTTTCTGCAGTTAAAAACATACTTTCTTAAGGCATTATTCTAGTATATTTAGCTCTTCAGCTATCTAAGATTTAAAGGATCAAATGCAAAAAAACAGACACATGGAAAATTAAAAATATAGAGCTGTCTGGGAACATTTGGTTGACTATATCATTTAGGAAGCTTTACTGTACAAATGGGCAATAAGGGGTGAAAATAAAGGTGATACTCTGTCTTAATGGTGGGAGATCATCAATTCAATACAGTCATTAAGAACTCAGAAAAGCAAGGATTGCATATTAGAAGGAATTGTATTACTTGTATAATGATGCATTTTATTTTTAAGTTCAAAAAAAAACATTAGGTTCCATTTACTTCAAATACTTTATTTCTTGGTTAATTGACTGAGGTGAATTCAACTAACAGAAACATTTTTGAACCCTACTGCATGCCAAAATTTTTTTATAAGGTGCAAGTAAGATAGGAAATTTTAATAAATCTTAAAAGATAGGAAATGAAAAAAAAGCGTTAATAAAGCCTTTTTTGTGCAATCATCTTAACAAAGTGCATTACTCAAATATACGAGTCAATGGAGATATGAAATGAAAATCTCATTCAATGGATTTGGAGGAAATGAAAAAGACCGGGAAGCTCCAAAGAGCCTGTTCTTCAGAGTGGTAAGGGTTATAGCAAGTCTTCTACAAGAATAGCAATCTATTCAAAAGCAATATAATGCCTCTGCCCAGAAGGACCTGAAACAAAGACATAAATATTATTACCATAATATGCCACTCGAGAATCATCTTTTAATCATAATCTGGCAAGAGGTAGTTTCTCCTCTTTTAAAAAGGAACAATAAAATGTGTATTTCGAAATAGGAGCTGCAAGAGCAACGAGACAGAAGATGATTTAAAAAGCCAAAAAAGTTATACATAAAATGAACATTCTCAAAGCTTTAAGGGTTTTCAAGCTTCATTTAGTCCAATTTATTTTATAGCTGAGAAAATGAGACCTACGAATGACTATTCAGGTTCAGATAAACGTCTGAAACCCGGATCTTCTGACTACAAGTCTACCTTGACAGGGTGCTTTTCAAAACTTAAAATACCTCCAATGAATTAAATAAAAACATTTGTTCTTGCTTCAATGAGATGATGTTTACATAATGATAGGATGTTATAGTTTCATAGGTATTTGTGAAAAAAAAAATTCAAAGAACATGTACCATCAGTTTGGTGTAGTCAAGTTTATAAAAATTCATTAGATTTTCTAATTTAGAATCATATCTACAGACCAAGTGAGAATCCTAGCAAGACAGAGCAATGTAGTACAACAGGAGGAATTGACCTCTAAATGCTTCATTATATTTTCAACACTGTAGAGAATATGCCTAAAACCACAGAGCCCCAGACACCCACATTAAATTAAATTGAAGAGTTAGTGGAATTCTGCCTATATTTTATTGACAACCAAAGATAAAAGTATATCTGAACTATCCCTCCACTTTAAAAATATCCAAAAACTTTTTTAAAAATTATTTGCATTATAATATGCTAAAGTAACTGCAGATAAATTTGTTATACTTCAATAGGTCTTAAAACATAATAAAATGTATATAAGCATTTAACAGTAAAGCTATAATCTATATTTAAATATTAAAAGTACTATCATAAATAGGATTAATTCAAATCCAGAAATGATCGTGTTGTGCCTTGAAAATAATTAAATTCACATTTTAAATATATGCTTATTCTCTACAGAGAAATAAGACTTTGGACTTCATAAAAAAAATTTGGATCTGGAGGTTTTGCATTTAGTCTAAAAATTGGATCTAAATTATGTCATATGTAATAACATATGTCATTAAATTTCTATAAACTTCAGCAACTTAAATGTCTATAAATCTGATTTCTTTGTTTCTTCTGCCAAGAAGAAATAATATTTTCAGAACAATTTTTAAGCTCAAATAAAATCCATATATAAAAGTTTTGACAATTTTATTATAATATGTTTAAATTCCTGTTCTTTTTAAGTATAAATTACTACCTTATTGTCATCTTGTCTATAAAGAGAAGAGGTATAATTAATGCAGCTTTTAAAACTCTTTTAGTAAAACAGCCTATTTGGCATATATGTAGGGAAAAGAATCATATATTATTACATCACCATATTTCTAAAAAAACTACTGCCATATGTTTTCATTAAAAAATTCAGTAATTATAATTATAGACACAAAAAGAAATAAATAGTTTGATTGAAATATAGCAGAGTATTTGAAGTAAATTTATATTAACTTTAATCTAAAAGGATTTTATTTATGCTTTATTTATCAAATCTTGCATTTATTCAAGCACCACATCTTTGGCAGTTAAACACCCAATGGCTGGGCTTTTTGTGTGACTCTATAAAACTTTAGACATGAATCAACTGTAAATCTTGTACATTGCTGGTGCAAATAGAAATAGCACAGCAACTTGGGAAAACCGTTTGCAAGTATTCACTAAAACTAAACATATGTCTGCCTTATGACCCAGCAATTCTACTCCTAAGTATATATCCAAGAGAACAAGAGCACAGGTTCACCAAAATACGAGTGAAAAAAAATGTATTCCTAGAAACCATATTCATAACCCTTTCAAACTAGAAATATGGTCAATGTTCATCAGAAGAATAAGCAATTGAAGCACCACAATGGAATACTGCACTGTAATCAAAGAAGAAAAAGCTACTGATACATGTAAAAATGTAGATGAATCACACAGGTACGATGTTCAACAAAAAGAACCAGTGTGATTCTATTTATAGGAAGTTAAAAAAAAAAACTCTCTTTGGTGATTGAAGTCAAAATTAGTACCGCAAATGGGATAGTGATGTATAAGAAAACCAGGGCATGCGGTGTCACTAGTAGTAGTACTGGGCAGCAGACAGAAGCGGGAAGGGTCTTACGGAGGTTGTTAATGAAGAATGGACAGACTAAAGAAAACTGTATCGGAAACTGGAGAAAAGGTGATTCAATTTATGGGCTGGCAGAGCAACCAGCCAAACTCTGGCCTAAAATAATCGGGGCTGTAGAAAGTAGCTTAGTAGGGGTGGGATAGGATACACTGGGAAGGCGTGTTCACATAAATGTTCTAAATTGTTATAGAGATACAGTCACTTTGGTGCTCTGTTACAGATAAATCAGAACTCAATTTAAGAAGCGTATTAGAGAGTACATTTAAAAGGGTTTTACAATTATTTTCTAATACATAGTACTGGTATGTACTGTGGTTCAAAAGTTGTGAAAAAACAAATCAATTACAGTCTTTACCATATGTTACAGTTTTTAAATAGCACAAGGTCCATAACCATTCTAGTTTATGAAAATTATGCTGGGAGTTTTCATTTTCCTTAGGGCTGTGCCATCAACCTGCTTGAATTATATATCTCCTATAGTTTTTAATATTGGAATGCTAAAAGAATTTTTGTGTATGTGTTTGCGATAAACATACATGTGTCATGTTTATAAAAATAATTATAACTTAGACAACATTTCTTCTTGTTAAGTTTGAGCTATTTATGTAGACATGCCAAGTTTCTACATAGAATGAAAGTGTCTGGTGCAGATGAAGACATTAAAAAAAGCCTTCAAATGGCAGGGTATAGTGACTACCAGATAATCTAGTTTACGCATGGAAGTTAAGACAATTGGAAACCATCACATGAGACTTCAAAATATATATTTTAACACAATTTGTATGAGCACTACTTTTTGTGTAGAAAGATGGTACAATTGCCCTACTCTAAGACCTATAAACGTGAATGGTTTCTCATTTTTCTGTGATCATTCTATGATCAAAAAATATACATCTCAGATAAGGCAAATAGCAGTGGTTTCCCTATATATATATTTCTAAACAGAGGCACTTTGGCAATCCTGAATAGAATTTCCACCTGTTATAGGCAGAATTGTTTCCCTCACTGCAAATTCGTATGTTGGTATCCTAACAGCCAGTACTCAGAATTTATATTTGTAAGTAGAGTTTTTAAAGGAGTAATTAAGTTTTTTTTTTTTTTATAAAAGGCCATAAATGAGCCCTAATCCCATATGACTGCTATCTTTTTAAGGAAGGAAAATTAGGACTTGGACATGATGCGTACAGAGGGCAGACAGGAGAAGAAGATGGCCATCTAGAAGCCAAGCAGAGAGGCCTCGGAAGAAACCAGGCCCACCAACACCTTGACCTCAGACTGCCAGCCACCGGAACTGTGAGAAAATAAGGATCTGCTGTTTAAGCTACTTGTTCTGTGGTACTTTGTTATGGCAAATATAAAAAACTAATACAACACCTCATTACAAAAAGAATACATTTGGAAGCAAATTACTATCTACTATTATTTTTATGTAAATCTATCTTAAGATGACAGGTACCAGAATAGAGTTGTGGGGGAGGGTCTGTAAAAAAGAGGGATCCAGTCCAGGCATTAGAAAGGGTTTATTAAAAGAGAGGAAAAGGAAGACCAGAGTGGAGTCTGACTAGGAGTCGGCTCGCTCTCAGTTTCCAAAGGCTTTTATTAGTGTAGTTGGGATACAAGTAAGAGGTGTCTTTTTTTCTGCAGAGTGAATGAAGCTATGTCAAGGACTGATCTTAGAATTACTGCTTTCTGCATGAATCTTAATCTTGCACCGGATTATCTCTAGCTGAGCCAGGACTAGGGTAGGAGATTGTTCTGATGTTTCCCAGGAACACTGGCCTTGAAGCATTCAGGGAGTGTGGGGAAGAGGTTGCTATTTGGTCTCCACTTTCTATCACTAGCTCTCCTTTCAGGATAGATATACTCTTTCAGGGTTGTAAGGATTTACAGGGGTTGCTGTGGTCATACGACTTGGTTTCTGGCCTTCTCTCATACTACCTCTTGTCAGGATTGGGATGACTCCTTCCCCACAATTGCACATTGTGTAACTTGGTATGATTCATTGCAAAGTGACTGGAATGTGAGACAGCACATGACCTTGCATGGTGCAATTTCAGGAGCAAGGTCCCCGAGACGCCTCTTTCTGTTGGCACACTCATCATTTCCCTCACTTATCAAGCCGTTCATTTACTTTCATGTGTCTTTCTGAGGCTTTATGTTTTTTACAGGGTTGTTTTTGTTTTCTTTTCTCAGGAGCTTAGTAAATACTCTCAAGTCTGTGTTCCACTGTAATAATCACAAAATGACAACATATATTTTAGAGTATTGGTAGAATTTAGAAACTGTGGCTCGGCACCTATTGCTCAGCAGTTAGGGTGCCAGCCACATACATCAGAGCAGGTACGTTGGAACCCAGCCCGGGGCTGCCAAACAACAATGACAACTACAACCAAAAAATAGCCAGGCATTGTGGCAGGTGCCTGTCTTCCCAGCTATTTGGGGAGCTGAGGGGAGAGAAAAACTTAAGCCCAAAAGTATAAGGTTGCTGTGAGCTGGGACGCCATAGCACTCTACATAGGGTGACATAGTGAGACTCTGTCTCAAAAAAAAAAAAAAGAAAAGAAAAGGATTTAGAAACTGTGCGAAACAAGACAGTGGAAAACGAGGAACACTGGACCTAGAAATCAAATTAACTTAGTAGTCTTACCTGAGGCTACTCAGTTGCCTGAAGTTAGAAAATCTTCTCTTTGAAGGCAGTAATTCTTCATCTATGCCAAGGATTCACCAGCCTGAACTCAATTAGAACCCTAGAGAGCTTTTTAAACACATGGTTGGGATTGACTTTTATACTTGCTTTTCGAACTTGCCTGGGCATTAGAATTACCTGTCAACCTTAAAAGATAATTCTGTCTAGACTCCATTATCTAGAGTTTCTGATTTAATTGGTTTAATTGGTCTAAAATGCGGCTGTGGTATTGAAATGTTTAAAAGATCCCCCTCTTAAGAATGATACCCACTGCTCTGGTAGTATATGATTTAATTAATCCGGGGAAGAGACTGGGCATTGGTATTTTTTAAATCCCCCAAGTGATGGTAATGCACATTAATTCGCCACTATGCCCATGCATAACTATGTGTTATAAAGCTAAAATAATGCTCTTCCCAGCTCTAGCACTCTGCAATTTTTTGACTTTTTGTGAAATACTTGCTACCTTTCAAATTATATACTTTTAGAATATATATTTAAACAAGTTCACTTACTCAAAGGCACATTAACGAATTAGTAAGTGTGAACTTTTAGTTTTGTGAGTCAAACACCTTTCAGGTGGCTTTGAGAGAGTCTGAATATACTGAAGGCAAGAGAGGAGAGGCTATGAACGAAATTGGGTGCCATCCCAGCCCCAGCTGAATGATGACTGCAATTATTTCAGGAAGGAGCACATGCACAAAGATGAAGGCACAAAACATAATTGCTTCTATGATAGTAATTTAGTTTCCAAAGGTAAAGATTTGAACTAGCATCTGCCATTAGTCTAACAACAATTGCATAGTTTTTCCCTTTAAACCGTTCTTTTCAGGCTTTTCTTATAATTTGAAGTTTTCTAAAGGGTATTTGAGTGATCTAACATTAAGCACCCACACACTGTATTTACCACTATTATTAGCACAGTAGATAATCTTTACAACTTAGTGAAGCTATTACTGATTTTCTTTAAAAAGAGCTTCTAAATCATGTGCCATTTCTTCTGATTTATATCACAGACCGAATTATTTTTAAGTGAACTTTAGCTTTTTCTCCTACCTTAAGATTAAAAATGACTACAAGTAGTGATATGAGAGAAGTGCATCCTGAACTTTGAAGTTTTATGTTTCCGTTTTGCATCAATTCAGAAAGATTTGAAAATATAATGTGACAAGGTAATATATAATAGTCAGATAGTCCTACTTTTAGGTGTCCTAAGTAGCTACATAATTGTCCGCAGGTAATTAGAGGGAAGAGGGGAGGGGCTGGTTTACAACCATAGTAAGAAATTTTGTTAGAGCTCAATTGAATGGAAATTATGTAAAAGTCCATATATAACCTCTATAAATGAGAATTCGATTTTAGTCTCATAAATGGGGAAATATTGATTTTTTTATTTACCAATGTATTAGATAGATATCAGCACCTTTAAGCTAAACTGCAAAAGATTGGAATCCAGAATCCCATCCTCTTTTTTCCAGCCATGCAGACCTGACAAAACAATACCAACTCATCCATAAAGGAAGAGTCAGTTCTGAGCTCTATTACTATCTTTTAATTTGGAAATGTCACAACTTCTCTAATGGCTTCTTCTTTCACTCGTATTAATACTAGTTGCTTTATATTATTATACCCTCAATGGGAAGATATTTCACTGCAATCATCTCTTAGAAAGAATTCTAAAATCTTCCTGGGCCAGTATAAGCATCTGAAGGAAAAGACCAGAAGAAATTAAAACAGCCTGTTCTCACCTTTTTCAAATAATCAAGTCCCTGGGGTTTCTTGACATGTCTAAACATATTGAATGAAAAAAAGTTATTGGGAAACATTTTCTTTTATGATTAAAACATAAGTAAATTAGGGAAGTGAAGAAAAACAAGAAAAACATTTAAATAAAATACCATGTCATCTTTACACATTCCCACTCACTCTATGGTTAATATATTTAAATGCCTTTTTAAAAATTTTAATTAAAAATATTTTAATGCAAATGAATATTTTACTAAATGGAGTACAGTATCCAGTTCTGCATACCAAATTTCAAATATGTAGATTAATAGAAACATTAAAAAATAGTTTTATTAAGCTTGGGGATCATATAATTTAATAGGATCTCAAGGTGCAAGAGAACGAATCCAATTTTATATGTTATAAATCTTAGAAATGAATATGGGACTCAGTACAAATCCCTTCCATATGTAGTTGATGGTGCCAAGGCCACTTACTTAAGGTCATACAGCAACATCAGTATAAACCATACCTGGGTATTTAACATTTAGAAGTTAGTTACTCCATGACTTAACCTTTTAGAGTGTGGTAGAAATTCTGTAGACCATTTTCAAGAATATGATTAATTTATGATCATTTGTATGTATGTGATAACTTGCTTTTTTTCAGTGACCATCACAGCTTAATTAACTCCCTACAGCACCCTCTTCAAGCTCCAAGTCTGTTTGTGATTCCTCATGCCTTCCTGTCCCACCTACAGAACCCCACTGCCATAGGAATTTTTCCTAAAATATTTATGATGTCATTACTGTAGGGGGAGGCAATTTGGGAGAAAGCAGGTTTGTACAAAATTAAGTCAAATCTCTTTATCACCAAAATGTTTCTCATCTCTACGCACATGTTTCTATTCTCTTTAATTTGCATTCTTGCCCAAGTTATTCATTATTTTTTGAGTATGTTATTCATATTAATCTCTCTCCCTAAAATGACTTTCTTGATATCTTTGTCTAGGAAATTTATTCTTTAAGACATAGTTTCAGTATCTCTAATCTCCCTCATTTCATTCTCCGAGGGCATAAAATTTACATTCTCACTCTGTTCTCACAACGCTTTTTACACATCTCTAATAACCCTTATCCTATGGTACATTGCTTGTTAATTTTAAGTAATGAGGGAATTATTTTTCAGTCTATGATAACCTTGCCCTAACTTCACCTAACCCCATACCACAAAGAGTGTTATCCTCCAAGGTCTTCTTATTACCATGACTTAGTTTAGTGCCTGTCACATGTTAGCTATTTGCTCAATCTCAAGGTAAGTTTGTGATTTTATTTTGGCACTAATAAAGCCACAATGAATTGGTGGAATTTCCACATTTTTATTAAACTAATTTTCATTAAATGTTATCATTGTTAAGATTTTAGTGGTTATTTTGTCAAATTTTCATATTTGACATAAGGGTATAAGAAAAGTACAGTATATATATTTTTTGAGCCAGATTATCACTTTGTCACCCTCCGTAGAGTGCTATGGTGTCACAGCTCACAGCAACCTCAAAATCTTGGGCTTAAGCAATTCTCTTGCCTCAGCCTCCCAAGTAGCTGGGACTATAGCTGCCCACTACAACTCCTGCCTATTTTTTTCAGAAACGAGGTCCTGCTCTAGCTCAGGCTGGTCTTGAACCTGTGAGCTCAGGCAATCCACCTGCCTTGGCCTCCTAGAGTGCTATAAATTCAACAAATATTTATGGCATGTAAACTATATGTCAATTCCTAGTCTATGTGCTAGAGATAAATGATTTGGCTTAAAAGTTTTCAAATTAATTGTATTTGTGTAACTCATATTCTTGGAGGAAAACTGACTATAAGGAAACAAACAAGTTAATAGTCAGTATATTATGTGATAGTGGTAATGTTAGCAGAGTAGGAGACAGGACTGAGAACAGATGCAGGGGCTTGAGAATTGGGTGTCAGATGTTAAACTAAGCAACTCTCACCTAGAAGCTAACTAGGGGAGCGGAGGACTATCTCAGCCAGACTGTCAGTTAACTCTTTCACCTTTTATGAAATTTGGCTAATTGCAATATCACTTACCTTGTGGTTCTAAAACTTCTCTGCCTTTGAAATCATCGTCACAGTTCCAAACCAACAATATAAAGTATAAAAATGAGAGTGAACCCAATTCTAGGAATTACTACCCAAATTCTCAGTAAAAGCCAGCCCCTTAACCTTGAATATTCCTCTCCTCAATTGATAAGACTTCAAAAGACCGAAAACCACTTCCTTTCCAAGTACCTGCTCTTTTTGAGTCTGCTCACTCTCTCTCAGGAGTGTACTTTGGCTTTCAAAATAAAAAAATAAAGCTGTTGCTTGCTTGACTTATACAGTACATTCTGAAATTCTTTTCTTCTAGTGATCACCATGAACCTGGAAAATCCTCCACTCAGAGGCTGCTAACAATAAAGGTAATGAATAAAATAAGCTGTATAATTAGCTCAAGTTCTCACAGCTTATGGAGCTGAACTTGAACTGTGATCTTCTGTGACAGTGCTGGTTTCATGTGTTTTGGTCCAGTGTTATGTTAAGTAACAATTACATTCTCTCTCCACATCAAGTACAGTTTTCTCAGAATTAAACTGAAATTATTATTCCAGGTGTCTATTGAGAACAGGCTGTATAGGTAAAAGTAAATTTAAAGTTCCTATAGGAAAGATACTTAAAAAATATGGTGGCATAATTAGGGCAGAAGTTTATTTACTTCCCACAGATAGTCCCAAGTTAAGAATCTATTGGGAAGCTCTGCCTATATTCTATTATGTGGAAACTCCAGTTCCTTTATCTTATCATTCTGCCAAGCATGATGTCTTACATGACACCTGGAGGCTGCCATACTTTCATTCTGGCCAGCAGAAAGTGGAGAAAGAGGGGGACATGCACATGTCCAATATTTTAGGGGAAGAACTGAAAGTGACCAAATTACTTTTTGTTCACACCCAATTGGTAAACCCAGTAAAGCACACTTGGATCCAAGATTGCTGAACAACAGTTTCTAGCTGGATGGCCACCTATGCCGCTTAAACTGGCTGGGGGCAGGGTAGTTTTTACAAGTTTTACCAAAAAAGAAGGCCATCAGTCCCTGCCTCACTGGGACTATTATTTACTTTTTCTTGATCTTAAAAAGGAAGCCGGAAGCATAGGTAAATAATGAGGTCAGACCTGTTATTCTGAGGACAAAGTTATCCAAAGCAATGAGGCGTTTGATGTTAAGAATCTGGTGACATTATTTTATTAACAGTGGCCTAGTTTCTACTGCCTGAGAAACTCAGTACTAAGTTTTAAGAATATCTTTGCTTAATTCCCCCCCTAAAAAACAAACATTACAGGAAAAAAAAAAAAAGAATGAAAAGAAAACATATACATCACACACGCATCTGTTTGTTCAGCCAAATTGATTTAGGTGAGTAATAGAACCTACTTTAATGAGCCATAACTGTAATTTAAACTGGCTGTTCTGTGCTGCATTCTAACTCACTTTATAGACCCAGAATATTATTTGCCATAACAGAAGTTACACATTTCCTTGCTAAGAAATCAGTAGGGAAGTTGGGGGGGGGAAGCTGCCTAAAGCTAGTAATTTAGTAGTCACATAGCATTCAAATGAAATTGCTGAATCACAGAGATAAAGACAGTAATTGTCTGAAGACCTGGGGTCCAATTATTTCAACTTTCCCTGTTTGCAAAAGGCAGTGTATGTAGCAGTTTGAGCAGACATTTAGTCTTGTTTTATAAAACTTCCTCATCAGTTCTTCATCTTTGAGTCACATATAAGAAGACATTCCCTGCAGAAATATTTCTTCAACTAGACAAGGAAGTTGATGATGTCATATTTCTTTACTACTCATTTTCTCCTCCCTTGAATCCACTCTTGGATGAAGGAAGGAATTAGTCAAGTCCTGGTTCCTCTAAGAGAGGAAGGAAGCATCATTAAAAGCAAACGGACTGGATGATGATAGACCAGAAACTGAAAGGCAAGGAGATAATGAGTTACCTTCAGAAAGACAAAAAGCTGTCTCACCCTAGCAAAATAATGCAAAGTAGGGAATGCTCAGGGTTAAGAAAAATATGTTAAGCCTATGAGGAAAACATATAGATGATAAACAATTTTGGTATTTTAGAATTGAGTTAGTTAATGGAGGAAGTACCCAGAATTAAGAGAAGGGTGATAAAAAGCCAATAAACAGTACCTATATTTAGATATTTGAGCCAGGAAAAGGAAATGGAAAAGAACTGACAATTCAATTGTTAACTTTCAGTTGTGTTCACACAAAAAGTAATTTGGCCACTTTTAGTTCTTCCCCATAAAATATTGGACATGTGCACGTCCCTGTCTTTTCCCACTTTCTGCTGGCCAGAATGGAATCATAACTACAAGAAAGGGATAAGTTAAATGTTATGATGACAGTAAATGTTAAACTCAAGGAGACTGACCATTATGTATTTACTGAGCATTTATATGGGGCCACCAACATTTTGTCAAGCAGAACACCATACAGTCTTTGCACACCGTCTTAAAGGGATTGTTTTGCATTGTATACTGAAATAAAATCCTAAGAGTTTTTCTCCCACCTGCTAAATGGTGGGAGAAACTCCTTCTTGGCCAAGGAACTACCCCTAACATTGAGTTTCTAAGTCTTGGGAAGGGAGGTCAGACAAGCCTTATCAGACTCCTCTCCCTTCTTGGAGACACTTGTCATAACTCATTAACAGAAGGCTTTGTAAGACAAACCTACAAAGTCCTCAGTATACATAATAAACCACTTCAGTCTGGGTATATGGCTGGTAGCTTCTCTCTAACTGGTAGAACCTTATCTAACTCAAGCATTCCTTTCCCTAAACTCCTGGTCTTTTAGACAAAGCCTAGCTCTTTCTATCAACCAACTATCAACCAAAAAATCTTTAATTCTCCCTATAACATGTAAGCCTCCTCCTTTGAGATGTCCCACCTTTTCAGGCCAAATCAATGTATCTATTCCATGTTTTCCAACAATTCCTATCTCCTTGAAATGTATAAAACCAAACTATAACCC
>NW_003852404.1:30803075-30808613 GCF_000181295.1 Otolemur garnettii
AACAGTAAGAATTTCTAAGATACGCTGGGCTAATTATATAACTGACAAGAATAGCAAAGATAGGTTGCTTATCTTGAGCTAGTAGCTACATACAATTAACCAGGTAAGTTTGTCGCATACGGTTAAGCTCCAAGAATGTGAACTAAAAATAAAAATCCTAAACCCTTGCCTAAGTGACTGGACAACTCTTGGCTAAGAGGGACCCAAGAAACACCCTTAAAACTGAATTCCCAGCCATGATGGGATGGGAGAGATAAAGCACAATAACATGCATATGATTTTCCTTCATAAATATTCATTACTGCTTCTTATAGCTTGCTAAATATGTGTATTTGACCACCTTGCTCAGTATAAAATACTGTTGCCTTTTGTCTATTCTTTGAAGCATGTATTCCTGGACTGCTGGCTAGGGCTCTGCTTCCCAACCTGTTGGAACGGCCTCCCAAGAGGTTGCTACCTTTTGTTCAAAAGAACATTCTCCTTCTTCCAACCTTATGAATAATTTTGTTTGCTTGTTTGTTTGTTTGTTACACTGTAGCTTCCTGCTTCTTGCCTCCTACATGAGTTCTGGGAATCTTTGCCACCCTGCCAGCATGTCTCAGGCTGAGTTTGAGAAAGCCCCAGAGAAGGTTAAGCACCTCAAGCCCAAGCCAGCAGACTATGAGATGCTGTTCATCTACAGCCACTACAGGCAAGTGACTGTGGGAGATGTGAATACAGAAGGGCCTGGGATGTTGGACTTCACAGGCAAGGCCCAGTGGGATGCCTGGAATGAGCTAAAGGGATGGTGCCATGAAAGCTGACACCAACAAAGTCGAAGAGCTAAAGAAAAAATACGGCATACGAGAGACTAGATTTGGTTGCCAGCCATGCATTTAACCTAAAATGATACAAGGCCTTGGTTTTTCTAACACTGCGGAGGGTATGAAATAACCAGGTAACCCAGTTCCTCAAGGCTGTTCAGGGTACAGCTCTGACAGATTATGGGCTAAAATGGTTACTAACCATCCCCAAATAGTTTTTACCTGAGTTGAATTAAAAATATATTTGTTACTTTAAAAAAATATTTATTAGTTGTTGTCGTTAGTAGTACGTACCTATCCACTTCCAAGCTCATTTACGTTATTTCCTGGATGGGGGATGAGGGGATTGTTTTGTTTTGCTTTTTGTTTGTTTGTTTGTTTGTGTGTGCGTGTGTGTGTGTCTGTATGACTGAGGATATTTTTCCTTGACAGCTGGCCAATAGATGGTGGGGGTCTTTGTCCATTTATGCTGCTATAACAGCATATTTGAGACTGGGTGATTTATAAAGAAGATAAATTACCTCACAGTTCTGGGAGCTGCAGGACAGCAAAACCATATTGAATAGATGGCTTCCACTGATTAAATATCATAAGTGAATATCAGTTAACAGTTCTCCAAGTATCTCATTCCACCTCTGTAGAAATGACATAAAAAGGGGAATTTACAAAAGATACTTTCTTTGGTAAAACAGAGTGGTAGGGAATGAAGATTTTTCTAAAAATATACTGCAAGTCTTACCTATTTTTCCTTCTACAGATAACTTCATATCATGAATATTACAAAGTATAATGAGGTACCCAGGCCCCTCATTCTTAGATAAATCCACTGGCATGCTTAATTTAATTATGGTAAGTGCTGCTTTCCTGAACTAAATCCAAAACTAATATAACAACTTTTCTAAACAAAATTAAAGAAATATAAGAGAGAACAAAAGAGTGATCTACTCTTATGCTTAAAAGCTAATGGAGATTGGGCGGCACCTGTAGCTCAGTGGGTATGGCGCCGGCACCATATACCTAGAGTGGTGAGTTCAAACCTAGCTCTGGCCAAACTGCAACAAAAAAATTGCCAGGGGTTGTGGCAAGCACCTGTAGTCCCAGCTACTCAGTAGGCTGAGGCAGGAGAATCACTTAAGCCCAGGAATTGGAAGGGGCTGCGAGCTGTGTGATGCCACAGCACTCAAGCAAGGGTGAAAGAGTGAGACTCTGTCTCTACCAAAAAAAAAAAAAAAGCTAATGGAGATTTTATGGGACTAATAATTATTAAAGTCTTAGAAAAAATTAATAAATAAAAAATAATCACCAACTGAACTGTTGAAAACGACGAAGAGGTATCTACTGAATTCTGTATTTTACCTACTCATGGATGGGAAATACAAGAGGAATAGCTTATAATATTCTCCTCTTTGTCCTTGAATTCATAATTTATAACACCCTATGAGGAGCCCTTCACTGGAATTTAGAATCTCAGTCAAAGCATCATCATTGTTACGTGTTTTGTGCCCTCATATGGCATTGTAAGTTTTTTATTCTGCATTTTAAGGACGCATGCATATTTCATGGTCACAGTGCTACTTACTGAGCATGAGTCACCAGGAGTCAGCTGCCAAAAGTCACTCAAGACTATGACAACAGTATAATTTTTCATTTAATCTTGATATGGAGGATACTGTAACACTAGTACACACACACAAAAGAGAAATCTGCCCCAGAACTATCAATGTTCAAGGTCAGGGTTAGGACAGATGCAATAAAACATTGACCAAGATAATCAGAAATTATTTGAAAAGTCTTACTGAGGAGCTTCTACAAGAGAAGTGGGAATCAGAATAGAATTTAAGAAATATTCCAAAGCTAATAACATGGGTGGGAAATTAGAAAAATTGTGAGACTGTGTGAGGTTGTGACTTCATGTAAAATTATGTAAAATTTCAAAGAAGCCACACTCAGTAAATTAACTTCAGGAGCTTTATCTAAGTCAAATCTGGGGACCATGACCTAGAGCCACACCCAAGAGACCTTGAGCAAGCCAACTCACAGTCCTGGAGTTACAGTTTGGTTTTTTACATTTCAGGAAGACAAGAATTACAGGTAAGGTCATAAATCAATACATAGAAAACATACATTGGTTTGGCCCCAAAAGTGGAAAATCTGAAAGTGGGGTTGAGGGAGACTTCCAGGTAATAGATGGGTTTAAAGATTTTTTTAGCTGACAATTGGCTGAAAGAGTTAGTCTAAAAAGACCAGGAATTATCAAAAGGAATGCTTAAGATAAGGGGATTGTTAATTAGAGACAAATTACTGACTCAAGTGGTTTGTTATGTATATTGAGGCCCTGCAGGTAGGTCTTGCGCAGCCTTAGGCCTGTTAGTGAGCCACAGAGGACATCTCTAAGAAGGGGGAGGGCATGATGAGGCATGTCTGTTCTTATGGCTAGCAACTCAATTTTAGGGATCCGCTTGGCCCAGAGGGGGGCTAATCAGTCAGCCACTTGGGGCGAGCCTTAAGATTTTATTTTAGTTCACCAAGGTATGAATATTAGAACAGATTGGTTTTTCTCAATAAGAGGTTAGACATTGTACAAGCTATGTATGATTATTCAGGACTATGACCACCCTAAACTAGAAATAAGTAGAATTGTGTAAATTTTAGCATAATTGAAAAATCACTGTACAATTCTACTGATACATTCTTGTATTTCTTAAAAGGAGAGAGAATTTGAAAGTTGAATTAAAAGAATAAAGTATTATTATTTACGTTCTGTCAGGCCCAGGTCTTGGAATGAGGGAGGAAACCCGAGAGGGTGAAGTCCAGGAGAACAGGTCTTCTCAAGGAGACCACAAGAGAAATAGCTTATAATATTCAAGGATGCACCTGCAGGGACCAAGCCAGTCGGGGAGCACGGCCATTATGAATTCTTCTATGCCGTAAGCTCTGCCAGCTGAAATAAAGAGCCCTCCTCTTTTCAACATGGTGTTTGGATGCTCTTTCTCTCCATTGGGCCTTGGCTTCCTGCAACAAGAACATCAGAAGAAACTGGTGCAACTGTGGAATAGTTTTTATCACACAATCAGAATGCAATAAATTCCAGGACTAGAGCTCCAGTTTATTAAGGGAGAAAACCCTTGGTTGAGAGACAACCTTATGACATTTCCAGCTTAGCACTCCTCAGTGGAATCCCTTGGGTGAGCGTACTGATAACAGTTCATAACAGACGGATTGTTTTCCTATGAGACCACATACTTATAAATAGTTGTAGTCATCCTATGAGCTTCTTTCTCTCACACCTGGCCACTGTTCAATCGTGTGTTCACTTATTCTGGGATAAGGGGACACATCCCCTTTGCTCTCAGGACAAATGGAATGAGAGGGAAACGTCCAATGTTGGGTATTCAAGAAGGCATATATCTTGGGAACATTTAGGAGTTTGTTATTCATTATATGTTCGTAGGGCGGGGCATCAGGACCCAGGTATTTCTTATAGAAATGCTAATGCACAGGCTCCAGGCCAGAGGACAAATCAGAATCTGCATTTTAAGAGGCTCCCCAGGTGATTCATCAGCACAATAAAGAAACTTTATTCTAATTTACGTGAGAAAATTGCTCTTAACTGTTCAATATTTTTACCTCGTTGAGAATCAAAAAACAAATCTGTGCCAGAACTTGACAATGAAAACTGGCTTACATATTCATTCATTTTAGTGAATTTAGTGACTTATTTACCTGAGTTAAACATGCATTTATTTATTTATTTATTTATTAAGTGATAGCTGTATAACCATGCATTTTTAAGGTGAAAATCAACTTATTGATACAGTGTTTCAAACCAAAACAGCATTCCAAGTGAAACTGAAATTATGGCAAGCTCAAATAAAGGAAAACAATTTTGTGAATTTTGACACATTGGCTAACCTCAGTCCTGGGAACAGTGAAAAAATATGGTGCTTTCTTTTCTATTTGATACCAAATTTGAGCACAAATATTAAGATTTTCAGAAAAAATAATATTTTTCTGATTTGTGACTTCATTTCCAGTGGACATAAATATATTCTCTGCCAATTTTCAAATGGAATGGATAGAGCTGAAATCTGACATTCAACTCAGAGAAAAATTTGATCATGTCTCTTTACTAGACTTTTCTAACTCTATTCTTCCCAGAGACGAATATCCCTTGTTTCACAATCATGCCTTATTCATTTCATCACTTTTTGATAGCACCTAGATTTGTGAGCAACTGTTTTCAAGAATAAAGCACATTAAAAGTAAAATGAGAACCACTATCTGATAAGCACCCTGAGAACTCACTGAGAATTGCAACTACTAACACTGAACCAGACATTGATGCATTAGTTTCTCAAACACAATCTCACTAGTCAAATATCTCACCAGTCTTATGTTGCCCACTTTTCTTTCACTTTTATAATATAAAACAATTTTAAAGATGTTTTATTACCTAAATTTGTACATTTTCTGTGTTAGGGATTGCAAACTTGAGACCTGCTCAATGATTTTAAAAGATTCTCTGAACAGGGTACGACATAATTACGATATGACGTGAGGCCTGTTTTGGCTTTTCTGGGCTTGCAGATATCAGCAAAGTTACGCACAGAGGTGTTTTGCTCATCAGCTTTCATTAGTGTCTGTGTATTTAATGTATGACCCAGAACAACTGTTCTTCTTCCAGGGTGGCCTAGAGACACCAAAAGGTTAGATACCCAGATGTAGCTTTTTTTTT
>NW_003852404.1:30809755-30815855 GCF_000181295.1 Otolemur garnettii
TCTTTGAATAGTGATAATTCTAATTTATTTCAGCTAAGTTCATATGTCACTCACATATTCTTCTTTCTCAAAAAAAAAAAAAAAAGTTTATTCAATCATTACTAGAGATAGGCATCCAGTCTTTGACTGAGAGTGGTTAGGTCAGTTTTTCTCATGATTAAAACAAATTACCACATAATTATAGTGCAGTCTTTATCCACACATCTGAGAGCCAGAACCGTAACCAACTTTGAACCAGGAGCCAAGTAGAATCCTCATATTAAAGCCGTCAGCTCATCTCAAGAAAAAACTAATTTGTAACAATTTCTGCTCTCCTTAGATCATTTTGTCAAAGAAAATGCATAAAAATAGAAAACTAAAATATATGCAAAAATCAGCATAAATGTATAAATCTCACAAGAAGTAGTAAAGAAAACTCATTCACCTATTTCATGGATAAAAGAGAAGTGGGCAAGAATTAGAAAAGGAATACTTTTCCTTGATCCTAAACAAGTTTGTGAAAAATCTACCACTTGCTTCTGAAGTTTTTTCCCTATCTACCAAAAATGGTTATTAAAACAGAGAAGAAGAAGACGAATATGGAAACTATAAAGAGTACAGAAGTATGTATAATATCTTAATGACTCACATAAAAATCAGTCCATCTAATTCAAAAGAGATAACTGGTGATCAGAATATTTTTCAGTCAAAATCTTATTAGCACATTTATTCCTTTTCTTGAGAAAAGGCATTTAACACCACTGAATTTATGATATGCATACATTTCATTTATCTGTCTTCTTAATTTACCTGTAGAATGCAGATGATTTTTATGTAGGCTGCATGGAACATTAACAGCCACTAAAATCAAACAGAAAAAAATACCATTCTTTCCTTGATATTAAAGCACTGCTAAGTAGGAGCTGGAAGGAACAATAAGAGAACAATAACAATGTTCAATGAACATTAAAAGAACAATAATAATAAGGAACAATAACAATGGTGGATCTTTCCCAGTATCCAACATCTGGGAACCAAGGTCAAGTATATTCTATGTCCTTACTGTATGTGTTGGCATAATCTCAGAGAATTATATTATTCATACAGGAGAACGGCTTTTCATAGTACATGGTTAGTATTGAACATTATGACAAGTTTATGGTCATTGACATGGAAGCAGCAATTATTTTGATCCATGTCACAGAAACCTTGGGAGTAATTATTAGAATATTTTATTCTCTAACTTTCCCTTTCCCCTTGTTTTTTATCCCAGAAGGACTATACCTGGGATTTTTATTTCTTTTTTTTTTTTTTCCTGTCCTTAATAACTTTCAATTTCTAAGAAAGAAAGGGGGAAAAAATGAAAGAAATTCTCCAATCATGCTCTTTTAATCTACCAAGGCTTTGGAAACGAAGATTACTGATAAATTTTTTTTTCCTGATCTCAATCCTACAAAGATGGTAAAAATATAGCACGGAGGTCTTTGTGAAGCTTAAACTACCTAACATATGTAGCAGATAAATATCAATCTAAAATATTTCCATGTGGAATTTGCAACTCTGATTGTCCTACTGTTGTAATCCTGTTTGAAGGTCTACAAAAACATTTTTTATGACATAGGACGCTTAGCACAAGGGGGAAAGATTGCACTGATGTTCCCAAATATTAACACTCTCTCTTGGTCTTGCACTTTCCCAACCTACGCTCAGTATTCATCACATGAATTACTTTGACCAATGAAATATGAGAAAATAATACGTCATATCCTTCCAAACAGAACCTTCAAATATAACTTTGTGGTTCAGGCTCAGCTTCTTTAGCCTCTGCCCTTTTCTATGAGAACAACTTAACTTACACAGGAGCTGTTGCTCTCATGTGGGTTTTTGAATGAGAAGACTTGCAGAGTGGACTGCAAGAAATAAAATAAAATATGTAAAAAGAGCAAGAAATAAATGCATGGTCTCATAAGTCATTTAGATATTCAAGTTGAGTGCCACCATAGCACAAACCATAGAATAGAATTGGTAGAATTGGTATTTTACACTTGACTTTTGTTACTAACCAAAAAAACTGGTGCTGGGATGCAGGTTTATTCAGAGCCCAGAGAATGGGTAACCACTACCATGCAATGAGTTAAAACTCCTGCCCATGATAATTTGAAACCCCGAAAACTCACTTGATAAACTTTTGACTTTTGGCAAAGAGGTTTAGAATAGAACATTCTTCGCATGTTCTAGTTGGCTGTTTTCTTCATTTGATAAACTCAGAAAAGAGTCGTCCTGTTTGCAATAGGCACAAAAGAAAAAAAATAAAAAGCCCTGAAATGTTAAGACTAGTAGAGATTGAAAATGAGACTCTTTCTCGTCTATTAGCAATAAGAGAAATGCTTTGGGCAACTGAAGCTGATTTAAGATTCATCTTAAATATGACTCAGGCTCCAAAAGGTTTTTGTTTTCCTTTCTGAGAAAACTCTGATTGTTTTTAGGGTGGCCTCTAGCAAAAGCCTTCAGTTGCATAAACTAGTTCAGGGAAGAAAGACTAAAGCGCTGATCTCACAGAAGTCAAAAGTTAGAAGTTGGACTAGTTTGAAGGGTATTTAATTATGCCTTGAGAGTAAGGCAATCCAAAAAAGCAATATGGCTATTGGCACACAGCCCTCAATGGAATCAAAAAGATTTTTTTCAAAGAGATCTGCATTATCAAAACCACCATTAGCCTGGGTGAAAAGAAACTGATTGCTAAAGCTCTAAAATGATCTTTATGTACCCTGCCTCCTAGGGCAGAAAGGAGGCTGGGAAAGCTGCTTATTTCTCTCAATGAAGATCTATTTTCCAATGTCTGTATCACCTGACATTGAGAAAATGAAAAAGGAGTCCTTTACAGAGTGAATCCAGGAGCTATGGAAAATAATGCACTAGAGAGCTATTCCCATGGAGAAGAGTATGGCCTAGTGATAAAACATTTGCCATCATCACGATAAGAAGCCCTTGGATTATTTATCCAGTGGACTGTCATTCTTCTCCTCGCGGAAGTGACAGCTTTACTGTAGTCGTCTGTCTTTGTGCTCCCATTGTATGTTGGTTGTGTTTATCTGTAGTGAGGACCATGATAACTTGTCTTCTTAGGAAATGTGGGAAACTATATCCAGATGTAAAGTAGACTTCAAGATTCTGGAGTTTCAGTTTGTGTGTCTGTGCACCTGTGTGTGCAGGAGGGAAGTGAATATGTAGTAATCAGTCCATACATTTTATTCACTCTTTTCTTTTACTCACCTGGTTTTCCTGCTTAACCAATGTTCTTCATGCTGGCTTTTTTGCAGATGCATCCAGCCAAGGAGCTTACATGTAGTGGGTTGCCTCATCCCCTGGAATATCCCCTCTGGCCTGGGATTAGCATGCCCAATACAAAGGTTGGTTCTACAGCCTGAGTGGGCCCATAGCCTTCATAGTTCATGAGCAGTAAATAAATGTGTATTGTTGTAATCCACTGTGATTTGGAACTTGCGAATTGCAATTTTGAAATTTCCACTGTAGTAAGTGATGATTAGTGCATTCTGTAGCCAGCAGTTAAGAATGGTTTTTAACAATAGACAAGTTTCTCATTTAAAACTTGATACATATAATTTGCCTTTTATAATAATCCCAAAAGTGGGTGGTGCCTGTGGCTCAAAGGAGTAGGGTGCCAGCTCCATATGCCGGAGGTGGAGGGTTCAAACCCAGTCTCAGCCAAAAACTGCAATAATAATAATAATAATCCCAAAAGTTACCAGATACTTAAAACTAGATATCTGGAAAATTGGGGGAAATGTACTAACTAGAAGATTTAAGGGCCCTAATTATAAACATTCTATCAATGTTTGAAGAGTTATCCAAGTTTCATCTGTGCCATAAAAGTTTCGGATAACTACTAATTTGGTTTTATTATGCCACTTTAATTTATAACATTCTGATTCTAAATAAGGTGTATTTGAAGTATGCATAGCACATTTAAGAGAAATGGTTCAGATTACATGTTTTCAATATTTTTGGGTTGTCCTCAATATTTTTAGACTTCCCCATATGTTATTAAAACTTAAATCGGTTAAGAAGAAATTATAGAACAAATTATGTGTATATGTGAAAAGAACCTTTTTCTTTCTTTTTTTAGAGACAGAGTCTCACTTTGTCACCCTCAGTAGAGTGCTGTGGCATCACAGCTCACAGCAACCTCCAGCTCTTGGGTTTAGGCAATACTCTTGCCTCAGCCTCCCCAGTAGCTAGGACTACAGGCACCCGCCACAATGCCTGGCTATTTTTTGTTGCAGTTTGGCTGCGGCTGGGTTTTAACCCACCACCCTTGGTATAGTGGACCAGCGCACTACTCACTGAGGCACAAATGCCATCTAAAAAGAGCCTTTTTAAACTAGACAATTTTCGTGGAATATAGAATTTTTTCCTTTAACTTATTTGCCTACTGCAGATAGAGACTCATCCAAGATGAGGCCAATACCTACCTGAGAGTATCTGTCCAGCTGTTCAGTGAAAGTCTTCCTTCAATGATCTGACCTTATCTATGACTGTAAGTCAAGAATATTTCACCAAAGGGAAGGAATATCTATTGGGATTATTCACTTTGTGACTTTTGTTTCCTTGTGCAAAGACAACTTTAGATATATTATACTTTTGTGGCATCTAGAATCGCTTTTCTATATTTTCCCCATTCTTACATATAAACTTTTGCATATTCACATGCCTGTCTTTGATTAATTATAATTTTCTTCATGGTTTTAATTTTTTCCTTTCTGATGTTGAAAGGTATATAATTAATGAAAAAAATAGGACATGTTAGTTTTTAAAATTCCATATGTGTATTAATTTTAAATTAATATTTGATTTTCATGGGAGTCAGAAGGCTTTTAGGTAGGGACAGGGAAATGGGTCCTGGAGAAGAAGGAGAGTCAGGAGTGGACGTTGGACACACCAATAGGCCTGAAAAATTCCCAGCAGAAAGTTTCATCACTGCCAAGTTCCCTGGGCAGCCATTAGTCAATAGCCGTCGCTCAGTGAGACATACCAAGAGGAAAGACTGGCCAAAGGCAGCCTGCCAGAGCAAACAGGGAGCCAATAACCATGGGCCATAAGCCCGCCTGGCGCGAAGAGGGAGCCAATAGCCAGGAGCCATTTCAGTTTGAAAGACCCAACCAGAGTGCGCCACCAACAAACAGGAGCGCACTTAGGGCTTAAAAATCCCTAAACAAGAAAGTCACAAACTATTAGGCAACCTTCTCAGTAACCTCTCCGCTGTGCTGGAGGCTTTGCTTTTCTCTTTTCCTTCTTCTCATAAATTCTCTTGCTTTCACTTACTTACGATCCATAAATTCATCCTTTAATTCTCAAGATCAAGAACCCTGAGGAAAAATTCCAGTGTCAATTTTAATAAAAGATCTAAGATTATAAAATTATATACATTAGATCTTTAATTTTCTTGGATTAAGAAACATCAGATGCGAGACAATTTATGTCATATAGAAAGACGGCTTCAGCCTTCCAAACTGGGATCTGGAGAGCAAATCTTGGTAAGCTCTGGTCTCCAGGCCCAGCAAATTGAAGGCTCAATTTGACAGGCCTTATATAATGTGGTGCCTTAAGCAATCTTAGTCACCAATTTTAGCTCTTAGGTCCGAATAAAAGAATTTTTCCTTGGAAACTTTATAATCATGATTTGCAGGGGAGCAAAAAAAATGGCTTCCTTTCACTATTCTAAGTTACTTGTCTGGGCTATGAATTAAACTGGCATAGGACAGGACAGAGTAAGAGGAGAAAAATTATATTAATTATGTACATAGGCAAGAAAGTTCCACAAAATATGATATTCTCAGAAAAGTCACACAATGGAAGTTTATATTAAAAAAAATCCTGAGCTACAGAAAGGAATAGGGACTGAGGCTTCTGATCTGAGGGTTGGTGACAAGTTATTGGAGGATGAAGGGAGAAAATGTATACTGAGTGAAAATTGTCTTCTTATGCAGATAAGAGTCTCTTGAGTAATCAAAGTTGTCCTTGAACAAGGGACCAATCTCCAGTGGCCTCTCATGTGGTAGGAGTTAATCTTTCCTGGTTGATAAGGACCCCGGGGAGGACA
>NW_003852404.1:30816187-30827976 GCF_000181295.1 Otolemur garnettii
CCGGTATATGGCTGGCACCCGACTCCTTGAGCCACAGGTGCCACCCTTCCTGAACTCTTTTACCATAAACAAAATACTTTGCAAAGTAAACATTCTACAAGAAGTGCTAAAGTATACATAAAAAATGTATATATAAATCCTTTCATTTACTCCTATTACAATATAGGTGCTACTATTACACTATTGTATAGATGGGAGAAATGAAACTTTATTAACTTGTTCTTTGCAGAGACCCAGGAAATAATTCTTAAGTGGCAAAGGTGAGAATGCAGCAGTCTCTTCAACATACTAATTTCGATTCCAATATTCAAAAGTAAAATTTCACGAAATTATCATATCTTTCTAAAGTCTCACCAAGTATGAAGGCATGATATGGACTAGCTGTATATTTTCTTCTCCACAGTTTACGGTGGTTCTAGTTCTACCCTAGGGACCTCATTAGAGCACACTAACTTTCCTTTTATGTAAAAACTACTTGTAGGTACTTTTGAATCCTACTCTCTTCTTGTGGCCAATCATTTTACAAAATGTAGCTTTACACTTTCTCACTCTTTAAAAAATCTGCCTTTGATGTACTTTTGATTACTAATGTCTTCAAACTGACTCAATAAGACAATTAGAGGTAGGAAACATTAAAGGCATTGCAACAAATTACAAACACAAGACCTTGGAAGAGGTGGGTATCAATAAAAAAAAAAGAATAAAAATAAGGACCTGATAGGAAAAAAGGGGATTGTTAATGAAAAGGCTCTCCAAATTTGGGTTTAGTGCTGATCCAACCAAGGATACCTAAAATTAGCTTTATGCTTCCGTTGTTGATCCCTGAGTCATGATCAGAATATAATTCTTTATCTGGTTGGATCTGAGGTTAGCAGAAGCTCTTTAAAAGGATGTTTAAAAAGGTTTTATTCTGCTCTAGCTCTCAGGTTGTCTGGAAGATTTTGCCTGTGTGTTTAGTTTAACATTCTTATAGTCTTTATCTTAATGTCCTAAGGTATTTTACTAATTTATTTTTATCTTTTCTGCTTAATGTAAAATTATGAAAGCATTGAAGTTTCTTGTTATATGAAAATATGAACCCTAGCAAAAGAATATTATAACTTATATTGATCTTCTCATTTAAAAATAACAAGTAAACATTGCTTCTTGACCTTTTGGCTAAGATTAAGTGTAAAAATAACAAGTAAATATTACAAAAGCCATTTCAATTTTGCTTTAAGTTTTATTTTAGAACTGTTTTTATACTGTTCGTTGATATATTTTATTTAGCTGATAATCTTAATTATTAACCTAATTTCTCAAGTTTTCAACATCAGAAGCACAATAAGAAGGTACTTTGAAAGCTGTTTTAGTATTCAAAGAAACATCTAAGTTTACCTTTACAAAAAGATTAGCCATCACTAAGAGCTCATAAAATACGTGTTTGTGAGTAATGACATACATCAATATGATTTAAATTCTCTGAGAAATCACAAACACAAAAGCTCATAATAATTTTGCCACAAGAATTATCCCCACATTAAAAAAAAAATGGATATTAGACTGGATTGGCAGCAATGTCTGAAGACTGGAAAGTTTCTTGGAGAAGCATTGGAATTTGAGTCCTTTTCTAAAGGTCATATTATTACTGGAATTTCCTACAAGGTCGTTGGTCTCAGGAACTGAAGAATGAATTCATGTCCTATGAATAAGTGAAAGGGTAGGTTTTATAATAGAGAAAAGGAAGGGGAATAGCAGAGCCTTCGGCACAGCAGAGGAGATGCCGGACACATTGCTGCTTTTGGCTCTCTAGCAGCAGTTCTCAACCTGTGGGTCACACCAATGAGAATACATCCTGAATGTCAGATATTTACAGTACGATTCATAACAGTAGCAAAATTACAGTTATGAAGTAGCAATGAAAATAATTTTATGGTTGGGGGTTACCACAACATGAGGAACTATATTAAAGGGTCACAGCATTAGGAAGGTTGAGAACCCCTGGTAGGGGTTTGAAACTATACAGTTTTGAATCATAGCTCGTCTTCTGCCAGCAGGGGAAAGGAATGTATACCTAAAATATATATCACTGCCATTGGCACCAAAGGCCTATGGGCAGAAGTTAATCTTAAAACTGCCATTGTGTAGGAATGTGGTCATATTTTGAGCATTCAGCTCTTCCCAGGGAGTGGTGGCTTAGATGGAACATGGGTCAAAGTTATGTATGAGCCTGCTTAGGCCCGGAAAATGGAGTCCATGTCCAGCCTTAGGTGGAAGGAACTGGCATCAATATATTTGAACAACAACTATGTACAGCTGAAGCAAGTGAAATTGTCCATTCAATTAAAAAATTATGGGACCCTCTACTCTGTTCTGTGTGCTACCCTAAGCAGTAGGAACTTAGAGATAAATAAGAAATGATTCTTACTCACAAATCCCACAGTCCAATATGGACAACAAATCCAGTCCAACTTGATAAGTGCAGTACTGTAAGATGCCTTGAGAAAAGGAAAAATATCCCTAATCCAGCAAGTGTGTAATGGGGAAAGGTTAGGTTGGACAGGGTCCGCTGTGGATACGTGCACTACATGCTACATGTAACAATGATTGTAAGCTTCATATGTACATGATTTCTTTGGGTCTGTTTTGTTAATCACTTAACTCTAGTGCCTACAATGGTACATGGCATGTATTAGTTGCTAAAAAAAAATTTTGCTGGAAAAAAATTAATTACATTTCCTTTTGATGCTTTACTAATGATTAATTTATATAATCTAATCCACATATTATAATATAAATTTTGGGATCCACATAGTCTTTCATGGAATTGGAGAAATTATAAATATTTTACTAAACTAAGCAACCAATATCTTTAAGAAACATCACCTCATGAAACAGAAAATATTCTTAAGCCATCACTACTTTAGCCCCAAACAAGAACTCACTGATAGGTTATAAATATAAAATGAGAACTGCTAACCGGCCACATGAACAAATTTCAATGATCTCTCTATTTTTTTCATAATCTTCTCCCTTAATTAACTACTTGATCTCTTGAGTTGTTTCCCAGAAGTGGTGGAATTTCCTTAAGACAAAGGAGCTGAGATTTTAAAGATCATGGGCAGACTTACTGTCACTAAGATTCACCATTCCTCTCCACCTGCTCCCAGTTCTCATAACGCCTTCTTAGTTACACCAAGACTTGGCCCAAGGCATGTGGCCCCTCTTTTAAAAGCAAGTGATTGCCCTAAATACAGATTTGAGGTAGCTTCTCCCATTCTTCCAATAAGGTATCTGTTGTATTAAAATTTCCTTTCTTCCTTGGCAATCCTTGTATCAACAATTGGATCTTTGTTCAATAAGCAATGGGACCTGAGCCAAAACCCCCTTTTATTTTGGACAACAGAACTGCATAGGTCCATTTGAGTTTGTAGATAATTAGAATTAGTGTAAAAACAACTGTAAGCTCTCATAATTACTGTAAGAGCTGGGCTGAGATTAGAGAGTCCTCTACACCAAAGGAAAGGTCAAAGGCATGAGCCATTTGTTTTCTATCATTTTATAGTTCTCAATGGAAAAGAAGCCATACTCTATAAAGTCATTTAAAGAGATTTAATCTGAGCTAAATTTGAAGACCAGTGACCCAGAGCCTTGACCAAGTGGACTTGCAGTGGTGGGGTTACAGTTTGTTTTTATACATTTTAGGGAGCCAGGAATTACAGGTGAAATACATGGAAAACATACATTGGTTTGGTCCCAAAAGATAAGACATCTTGGAGGTGGTGCTTACAGGTGATAGGTGGGTTTACAGATTCTTTAGCTGACAATTGGATGAAATAGTTAGGCTTTGTCTAAAAGACCAGGAATTGGTGAAAAGGAATGTTTATAATAAAGCATCTGTTAATCAGAGAGAAAGTACCAGACAGACTCAGGTGGTTTGTTATGTATTTTGAGGACCTTGCACAGCCTTAAGCCTGTTAATAAGTCCCAAAGTACATCTCTAAGAAGGGACGGGGCATGATGAGGCATCAGGTCTGATCTCCTTTCTCATGGCTAGCACCTCAGTTTTGGATATCGTCTTGGCCAGGAGGGGATCCAGTCAGCCACTTGCGGTGGACCTTTAATATTTTATTTCACTCCACAGAGTTGTTTCCTCTGTTTGTGTCAGAAAAATTGCTGGTGTCAGATTCCTTTGCCTGCTGACCAAGAGGAACCCAATACACTGACACAGCAAGGTTTACAGCAAAGAAGGAGCTTTAATTATTCCATATAAGGCTAAAGTGGGAGATGGGAGGAATTTCTCAAATCTGCCTCCCCAAGAATTTGGGAGATGGGTTTTTTGGTAGTTTGGTGAGTGAAGGTTTAGGCAGTTAGGTTTGCTAATTGGCTGAGTTTGGAGTAGAACCATTAGTTTCTTGGTATGGGCAGCCAGGCTGCATGGTCAGCCAGTCCACTGGAATGCAGGACCAGATCCTTGGGTGGGGATGAAAAAACCGGTTTAGTAGGTGGTGCCTGGCAGTGAAGCATGGCCAGGCTCATGCCCAGCAGGTCCACACTTGCCGAGGAGGCAGCCTGTGGAGGCCCCTCCATGCACTCCACTGCAAGTGCAGTGACCCTGGACGTGGGAGCTGCTGGGAGCAAGAGGAGGAGCAAGAGGAGGAGCTCCAGGAGCTGTGAGGGCAGCAGATATTAGCTCCAGCAGTGCTGCCCTCACTCATGACAGTCATGACACTCATGCCGAGGAAAGATGTGCAGTCTCATCCCCCGGCTTCCCTCTTCCCACTTGGGGAGAGACATGCTGTCTCAGTCCCCCAACCCCCAGCTTCTCTCCTTCTGCTTATGGTCAGGGAAAGACACTGCCTGGGCCCCCAGCTCCTCTCACTGACAGGTAGGGAAGGAACAGCTGGGCCTGGGGGTAGACTTACTGCCCTGTCCTCCAGCTTCTTTCCTTCATCGGGCAGAAGACTGAGGAGGGTGGCTAGGAGGATGGAGAGCAGAAACCAAGTTATGGATGGGAACTGTTCCCTCATGACCTTACACTGACTTGCCCCATTTGGGCCATTATCACATAAATAAAATTGTAAATTTTGATTCCTATGGATTCTTTAGGAAGGTTCAAAGAGGCACTCATATTATATTATGAAGTTTTGTTCAATAACCCAACCTGTCAATTATCTTAAAGGAGGGAGGCTGCAGCCAATCATGTGGGGGAGGGGGAAAGGTGGGACAAACCAGTCAGCTTAGTTAGCCTAAAAAGTGGGGGTTTGCCCAGACTTCATGGCCTCTTCTCCACTCATAGAGAGGGCCCATCTGGCTCTTAGAGATGTAGTCTCCTTATGGTTTATGTGCTTTGTTCTGCAATAAATGTATACTGATGTTGGTCACTTTGTGTTTGTGATCACTCTGTCATTGGCTAGGTACCAGTGCTAATTCTTGGCACTGGGAACCAAGAACCAGGGAGCATCCTCCTCTAGTAGGACCGAGCAAGTTGAGTCAGTCCATTGGTATGAACTGCCAGTCTGGGTGGGTCAGCCAATCCCATGGAATGCAGACCTGAAAGATATCTCAGGAACTCTCTCTCACTAAGAGTCTTTATGACCATCAGCTGCATGCCTCCAAAGTATCAGAGAGGGGGCAGTGGTTAATAACTATTATTTTTAGCTGGGCCTGTGCCTTATTTTTAGCTAGGTCCTTACCACAGCTCTTGCCTTGCACTCCTTCACCAATTTTTAAGGGCAGTTTCAGACTGGAAGAGATGAATTTGAAAATGTACCAAAAACTTTCTCCCTAAATGCCAGGGGAATAAATCATTGCTGGACACACTCCTGAACTCTACCGAAACTAAGAGATTCTTAACAGAAATACTTTCACCTCAATCACCGTGGCCTTGCAGAAATATTAAAAAAATAAATAAATAAATAAACCATGAAACTGTTGAAAAGTGGGAGAAGAGAAGATTTTCAAGTAGCCTCCCCTTGATAATTTCCTTATAGGTATTTACTTTCTCTGGGAAATACGTATCTGTGTATTAAACCTCCATTTCCGCCTGACTTAGGTAATTATGGTCTTGTAAAACCTATTTTTTTTTCTTTTGAGTTTAAAAGTTTCAAGAGTTTTCTCTGCCTACTTATGAGTTCTCCTCTCGTTTTTCCTCATTACCCCATTTTTTATACGTGACATATAGTCAACTTGAAAAGTATAAGACAAAGTTGATAATGGCCTTTTAGATAACATTTTCTAATTAAATGTGGAATAGAATTTAAGGTAAAAGGCATTTGTCCAACATGCTTAGGTATTTGTTCTGCTCTTGGCATTTTGAAACTGAAGCTAGAATAGCTGTAGAGTCTTATCAGTCATATGCTTAGCAACACTGCCTACTGTGCTAATTTAAAGAAAGTGGGCATAGTAAATCTCTTTTACTGGTGCATACATTGCTCTTCATTTAAAGGAAAAAACTTTCACATTCTTCTATGTTACACTAATCCACTGATTCATTATAAGACATCCTACGGCCATGAAAAAGGCATTATTAGTGAAATTTGGCTACATATTTTTTTTACATTAAAATTCTGCTTGCTGATTGCAGAGATGTTGCTAAGTTTTAACAGACAATTTTTGAGTTTAGGAATTTTACGTATTTCATCTAAACCAAAAGAAAGTTACACCACGCAGTCTATGGCCTTGGTTAACTTGTAATTTTGTCTTAAAAATCCTTCAATGACTCATTTAAGTCCTTTCTACTCAGATTGCATCTAATTAGAGAAGTCCTATCTATAGGTCATCCCACCCAAGACAACAAAAAAAGGTTTCAGCCATCTGTAGGTTACCAAAATCATTTTTATGTCCTTTAATAAACCACATTTTTTAAGCAAGCAAACAATTTATGTTGATTCTATGGTCAGTGATGAGTTTCCGTTTGTATCAAAAGTCATAAATGTACATGATGAAAAATTTATCTTGAAGCATGCAATTCTTTCAAACATTAAGAATACAGCTGGTCTCGACCTCATCAACAGCATATAGAGAAAGCTCTCAGTTGCAGATTCTGACTGGGCCGCAGTAGTCTTAAAAGAAATGAGGAGGTGCAGTGAGAAGATGGATCCTGGAGCTAGCTTCTTGGCTTCTGATTTTTATTTGTTTTCCTTGCTAATGGCCCAACGAGGCATCAGAACCAGGTGAACTGGGAATTAGAATCAAAGGGAACACCCTTCATTGTCACCTGCCTCCAAGTTCTCATTCCTTCCATCTGTCTCTCCAACTCAGTCCTGGGGTTTTCCCGACTAAAATGTCTGTCATTCCTGACTTCAGCTCTGATCCAACCCTAGTCTTTGTCTATGAATATTGCTTCGTTCTGTGACTTGATAATTCAGTTGTTTGATCTTATATTTAAAGTATTTTAATATAATTAAAAGTGTGAGTTAATCAAATTATTGGTTTTACCCACAAATTTTATATCCCTCTCTAAAAAAAAAAAAAAAAAAAAATCAGTCCCAGGCCCACCAGCACCCCCTCCAGCTCTTTATGCTAAAGAAAGTAAAAGCTTCAGGCACCTGGGAAGAAGGGTCCCACAGAGTATTCCGTAAGGGAATTCTATGCTAACCTCTCATAAGCAAAGACATGCAAATTTTACCTATGTTAGCACCTAACACCAAAGCCCTTCTGATTCCACACTAATAATGAATGACAAGTTTATCTTACAGTAACAGAACTGGAGACACGACAGAATCAGATACTCTTCCACCTACCCAGGGACATCTACATTACTGATGTTTCCTTTACTGCCTTGTTTAAGTAGAATGTAGGCCTCACAAAAACGTAACTGATCCAGGTCCCTTTCACCTAGGGCTGACCACAGACCCCATTTTCTGGGGCCAAACAGACTCATAAACCAGTTTGATCAATGCTCCATCTAAGCCGCCACTCCCAGGGATTGGGAAATGCCCCAAATCGGACTACATTCCTATTGTAAAGTTAACTTCTGCCCATAGTTCTCTGGCTCCAGTGGCTGTAACATATTTTAGCCACAAATTCCATCACCACAAAGCCCCCTGCCTGCAGGATATGAAAAGCTGCCTATGAACCCGTAGGCAGAGAGCCATAACAGGCTCCCCACTCAGATCGCTGCTGTGCCGGAAGGTTTGGCTTCCTTCTTCTCCTATCTATCAATGAAATCTCTCCTTTTGCATACTCATCGTGATCCAAGAATTCATTCTTTTAATTCCTGAGACCAAAGACTCTTAGATTCCAGTAACACACTTTGCTTCATTATCTTCCTACCCCCACCTTTTATTTTTCTCTCTTTTCTGAAGAAGATACCAACTTCTTCAGAAAAACAGCCAGAAGTTATCAGCAGTTCCTGTCTTTCCCAGGCTTATCCTGGGAAATTTTAAAATTTTGGCTTAATAAACCTTCATTGATTAAAGTATTTGCCTCAGTCATGTGCTTGGGTTGACATCTCATTTCCTTTCTTAGAAATAAAAATTAACAAAATTGTAACAGTAATCAAAAATTAGATTTTAAGCTGCTAATCAAATTTAGTAAATTCATTCTTCTTCCCAGCTGAACACAAAAAGAGATACAGTATTTCTTAAATATAAAGAATATTTTATTGGAGCACCATTCTTTATTTAATTATTTTTATTTAATTTTTTAATTTAATTTGAATTTTTATTGAATTTAAAAAATTAAATTTTAAATGAGAGAATCCTACCCCAATGTCATATATTAAAAACTGTTTGCTAAGACAGTGCCTGTGGCTCAAAGGAATAGGGCGCCGGCCCCATATATCAGAGGTGGCAGGTTCAAACCCAGCCCCGGCAAAAAAAAAAACAACAAAAAAAACTGTATGCTATAGTATTCATAGATATTGACAACCCAAAATAAATGACTGAGGCAAAGATTTCAACCCGTGGAAGTTCATTAAGCCAAAGCTCGAGGGTTCACTTGGGAAAAGCACAAACCACAGACGCATCTGCGACTTGTGCTTTCAGAAGATGGATTTAGGAACTCAGTACTGGGGATGACACATAGAAAGACAAAGGGGGTAGGCAGGGGGAGGGAAAGAGTTACAATCTTGTGAGGCTTTAGTTAATGCTCAGGAAATCTATATTTTTACAGGTGATAAGGTGAATGGTTGAAGAGAAAAAGTTTAGCAAAAAAAGAGAATCAGTTGCACAGATGTTCCTGGGTATGTGGGAGAATGACCTTTCCTTGTCTCTGCTCTGCACCCGGGGGAACTAACTTGTAATCGTCATTATTAGTGTGGAACTGGGCAGACTTTAGATTTGACAGCTAGGCTTAGGGTGCAGAAGTAAAGTTACAATTCTCACCCGCATGTTTACGGGAGGCCAGACAAGACTTTCCTTACGAATGATCTGCGTGGGCAGCCCTTGTAGAAACCTAAGGCCCTTAACTTTTCCAAGGGAATCTGCCTAATGCATAAGGTTAATAAAAGATATTCATTTGGAATGGGGTTTTGCATGACTTAGCTTCTATTCTTCTCCACTGCAAGAGATTTTTATTTTCCTTTACCATTGTGAGGGAAAAAAAACAACCTTAATCTGGAGCAATACTGATAAGGAAAATTCAGGCAGTAATAAGTATGCTGAAATCACATTTAGGAGCCCAAACTAAGGTAAATTCAAAATAATCATTCATGTGTACATCTCTCTCTAGAAGAAGTTAAAAGCTGATTCCATTTGTATTCTTAAGGGTAAAGACTGCAGTTTATACTTTTCTAGCCTTCCTACCTTCAACATATACCATACATATAAGATTTCATCAAATGCCTGTTGTGTTGACTTGAATTGACTTTTCACTTGTGAATGATTAATTATGTGTACACAATCTTCCTGTATCTCAGCACTGCCCCACTGGTGGTTGTACACTATCAGTCTCAATTGTTTTGTTTTGTTTCTTCTTGCTATTTGTTTACAGAGTACTTTTGATTTGGCTTTTTTAAGTCATAAGGAAATTAAATCATAGAAAATTTGGAAAGAACTTAAAAACTCCATGATAAATTTATTAAATTTTAGAGCTGAAGTCTCTGTGGCTGTCATCTAGTCCAACTGCTTTATTTTAAAAATAATCAGACAAATTCAGAGGCACTATGACTTACCTAAATCAAATCTAGAAACTAGATTCCTCACATCATCTCATTCAGAAAACTTCCTATTATTCCCTATATCCTTTATTAGATGACAGTTTTTGTTTTGTTTTTTAAAAGTGAATAATCATCAGTTTGAAAACTGTATAGCAGTTTCTATGATGCAGAAAGCCCGTGATTTCCATTCTATTAACTTTTCTGTATGTACCAATAAAACCTATTATATTTATTTCTGCCTAATCATTTACATAATGACCTCAAAAATAAGGTTTATAAGGTTTATAAGTTCCATAAACACAGAATTTTTTTTATATCAATAGAGGTTGATACAGAATAATTTGATTATGTCATATGTAACATGCATCAAATTGGGAATAGCAATATATAGATAAATGGGAATAATTTGTTCTTCAGAGGGCTCTTTGTTCTGCAGAGAGCACTTTTGGAAGTCAATTCTATATGATAATAATGCGTATATATTAAAAACCTATAATGTATGCCTGTATTCATATATACAAGATGGACATAATGTCCACACTGTATGTTCTTTAATTAAGTTCAAAATATGCTAAGCAGGCAATTATATTTAGTCTAAAAGAGAATATGAGAGATGCTATTCAAACTATGTAATGGATTTCTTCTTTTAGGTATGAACAAGAAAATTTTTGACTCTGTAGAGAAACAATGAATAGTAAAAGACATATTCACAACGCAAAGTGAATGTTTACTCATGATTTATACTATAACAAATTGACAACTCATTTGTTAATATTTTTGATAATGAGATATTACTTTCTTTAGGCATGTAAACTCTTCCTGTTCAAAAGTCTTCATTAATGCACATTCAAACTAAAAAATATTTTTGTTTAGAGAAAGTAAAGTGGCAAAATAAAGACAAAACCATCTTGCAGAAATAAACGTAGCTTATTGATACGTTTTACCCTGTGAGCTAAGGTAAAGATACCAATGGTCAAGTTAGACTGCAGGAATTATACTGAACATTTTTCTTTTTCCAGGTAAATTTCTCTGAGAGTAGATGAGATTTATGATGGTACATATATACATTTATTATGGTTTTAGAATATATTTCATTTCATTCTAAACTTACATTTTTTGCTTGTCCTTGTATCAGTTCATGTAACCGGAACAATGTTTTCGGAAGATTTGAATCTGCAATATGGCACATTTCCTTTATTTCCCCAAACCATATCCCTAGTCTAACTTCTGCTCTGTTCTCTTATTCCTCAGAAGAAAACAACTGTAACAAGTGATCGATTTCCTTTTGATGCCAGAAGGAAAAAGGAATCTTACATCACTTGTTTACCTAAAGACTATTTTATTCAGAAGCTTTCCCGACTGACCACTTAACAACCGATGAGAATACAAGAAAATACAAGAAAAACATTAAGCTTCTAGATGTGAATGTTCTCTAATCCATATTTTTCTTTCTTGATTTCATAAGAATGAATCTGAATGACTCAGATACTATAACTGTATAGTGTCTGTTTTTTCATGGGCCGTCATGTATTTATTATAAAATTTAAGAAGAAATTCATACAAAGACAATCGTGTTTTATTACCACTACTATTGTATTCACCGTTGGCATACCCAAACAAGTGAAAGGCCACTTTATAGCACAGTGCCCAGCATGTTTTTGTTGAATTATCTGTTAATTTAATGATTTACCTGATTTAATAAACATTC
>NW_003852404.1:30828255-30840019 GCF_000181295.1 Otolemur garnettii
AATAAAAGTGGGTGAGGCCCAGGACACTTAGCTCTTTCCTACTTACTCTTTTATCGGATCTTAGTTAAACCTCAACAGCAATAATAATGTGTTTGAAAAACAAAAGCTGAACTTATTATAAAAGTTTTAAAACTTATGTCTTAGATATTTTCAAAGCTGTATTTTAGAGATGGTCAAGCAATACGGGGCCTAGCCCCATGGTATCACTTAGATTTAAAAGCTAAATTCAAATTTATTTTATAATAGAAAGGAGGCTTTCTTAAGTACATAGACTTTCAATTCAAAAGTTCAAATAAGGCTCCAAATCTAAAGGACAGATACAGATTCACAAGAATTCCTTCAATAAAAACATTTCCCCGTTTTGATTTCTAAAAGCATGCTCACTTGTCCTCTGTTCTTTAAGATTTTTCCTCTTAGAATTATTGTACATCTTTATCTCTTCAAAAGTCACTTCTTTGTTAATGACTTTTAACTGCAACTCTAGAAATCTAAATGCCAGGTGTTGTGTTCAGTCTTCTTTATTTGGGCCCTCATTATTGCCCCCAATGCAATACATCTAATATTGCCAACTACTTCCTCTTCTAAGTTCTCCATCTGTAGAAGTCACATAGACACTCATTTGATGCCAAAATGTTCAACTTTAGGGTCATCTAGAAATCAATTCACTTTGCGGTAATGAGTCAATAAACCATTCCTGGTGATTCCTTTCTCAAAAGGTCTATCATTCAAGACCTTGTACTTGGATACTTCTTCCCAGTACCTATCAGGTTTATTTTCCTAGAAGAAGAATATGAGGTGAGAATTTGAGCACATCTGATTTTTTGTGGCAGTGTTGTCAGAAGGAAGGGAAATAGGGAAGCGGATATGGCAGGGGAGGAGTCAAGCAGGGGTGAATTTTCCTCTATGGTCAAGCTTAGCCAAATCCCATGAGTTCATGGAATATAGACTGTGGCACACAGTCGTCCCCATCCTGAGGCCAGGGGTCCACCTTCTCTATTTCCACAACAGTCATTCGTTCTGAGGAAAGACACATAACTTCCCAAGCAAAAAAAAAGCTCCCATTCTGCCAGGAGCAATCCTCTACACAAGGCAGCATCTGTGAGGCATTAGCAGCCACATTTACAAGAGCTGAAACATGAGTTTTCTGGTCCTCTACCGTAGATCTGGATGGGGCACCACCAGCATTCATCATTATCCTTAAGTAAAATTTGGAGGTTTAACATAAAATATTATTAGATTTTACTCAAAAAACTTCCATCTATTGGGGTTAAAGAAATTCTGAGAGAATTAGTGATGCTTTTAGAGGGCATTTCTTCTAGTGTTATTCCATAGCATATTTGCAAATTTCATTTCAAAAACTACTTATAAAATCTATTTTCACTGTGCTATATAACATGTACAGAAGTGTAAACCATAACCCCAAGTAATTTTGTATGATATTTTAGATTTTAGAGGGTGAATTACTCTCTGAATTCTAATTTTTAGCAGATAAAAATTATTTATATGTGCAGACATGTGCATGCATATTCACATATTCAAACAAGCACATATGTAAATAGTTTGAACACGAATTTTTGGGGGGGTTTCTGCATGGCCATCAGCTGATTGGATAAAACAAGATAGAAGGGCCTGCAAATTAGTTCCCATGAGATAAGCTTTGAGCAATGCAAGGTGGAAACAACTTGGGAAGATAAATTCTTCCATTTCCATTTCAGTGAGGTACTTCAACAGGCAGTGCCTTCTTGCCATCTAGGAAAAGAACTGTGGGACAAATGAGCATGGCTGCTGAGTGACTTGCTGGGTCTCCTGGGGCTCCTCGGGAAAACATGCCAAACATAGTAATGAATCATATTACATTGCTTCCCGTGCTTTTGTGCTTGTTTCATTTTGTTTTGGTACCACTTTCCTTTTATCCTTATCCTCATAGCTCTGGGTACATTCTTCCCAAATAAAGTATAAAAATTGTATACTTGCATCAAGTTCTGTATTATAATGGGAATCAATGCACTGATTTGTTCATTGAAGAATTCTTAAACTACAAAAATAATCTACAGAAATAAACAGTGTGCTCAGTGTCAAAGCTGACTTACATTCTGATGCAAGTTCCCTATCCCCTCGTGGACTGATGGGATTTATCAGCCAGCTAGATGTCTACGGGTGACTCTTTAAAAAGTCATGTTTTGGAGGATGAAGGCTGAGACACAGCATACTGAGATGTCTCTATAGTCTATTTCTTTTCTCTCTTTCTCCTATAGTGACAAATAACAAGATTTGTATTTTTGTGCATTATAGATTTTAGACATATGTGTTACATTTATACTTCCATAGTAACACATAATGTCATGTGGTGAATAATGAAAAATTTACAGAAATTGTTGTGTTGTAAATTTTTTTACAAATTGCCTTTTTCATCCAACATCATACTTTAGTTGTTCAAAGTGATACACATTCATCAGATTTACTTATTTTAAAATCTGGATAGCATCTCATTGAATTAATATACTACTTTTTTATCCATGCCTTCACTGATTAACACTGGATTATTTCTACTTTTTTCTCTATTACAAGTAATAATGCCATAAGCATCCATCAATATATCTTCTTTTCAACAATTACTGAAGATGTATCTTTAAGTGGAATTCTTATGATAGGTAGGTGCACTTTCAGCATAATCAAATATTGTCAAATTGTTTTCCATTTTAAGCTTGACCCAGTCAAAAGTAACTTCATTAATTCACTATATTTAAGTTTTTATTTTTGTGATGTATAGTATAATTTTTAAAGATTTAACATAGTTATTTCAATAAGTTCTCACATTTAACATAAACACTTTATAACAACTGCCATTTTTTTTTTATTATTATATTTTTTGAGACAGATCCTCAAGCTATCACCCTAGGTAGAGTGTCATAGCATCACAGCTCACAGCAACCTCCAACTCCTGGGCTTAAGCGATTCTTTTGTCTCAGCCTCCCAACTAAATCAATTGCATTGATTCCCATTATAATACAGAACTTGAAGCAAGTATAAAATTTTTACACCTTATTTGGGAAGAATATACCCAGAGCTATGAGGATAAGGATAAAAGGAAAGTGGTACCAAAATAGCCCACCGCAAGGCCCAGCTATTTTTTGGTGGTAGTTGTCATTGTTGTTTGGCAGTCCCAGGAGGGATTCGTACCCACCAAATCTGGTGCATGTGACTGGCACCTTAGTGGCTTGAGCCATAGGCCTCGAGCCTGACAATTTATTTTTAAAGATCTCCTGTGACGAGGACCTAACCAGTGCTGACAGAATTAAATACTTATTAATTTGAAAGCCCTTTCATTTACATACTATGATTTTCATAAATTTCATGTGATTATGACAATTTTCTCAGTGGTCAAAAATGTCCCATGTGCCACTTTTAAAGTTTTCTTTGCCAAAAATTGAAGATACTCTGAAAATTATGATGTTTATGGATTTTTAAAACTATCTTAAAAACAATAATTTTTTTAGAAATATAGAAAATACAGAAAATTAAGCCAATTATTATATTTCAATAAGCAGATTAAATTTTTCACCAATTGAAAGTTAGGTCTACTGAGTGGATTTATTTCTAGAATTTGAGGGGGGTTTTTAATTTCAAAAGCTTTAGTGATAACAATCCACAAAAACAATTACAAAGCGCAAGTTGAGTGTAGACTTTTTGTACAATTTTATAACTATTGTCTTTTAATATTAACAATACTTTCCATTATTAAGTCTTCACATGTTAGACACTGTAGTAAATACTCCATATGTTGTACTAAATTATCTGTTTCCCTGTTTGTAACATTATCTCCTTTCTCATATGCTTTTTTTTTATAATACATAGTATTGTAATCTCCCTCCTAATTGTTGGTGTCTGATACCCTGGGGCTTGAATGTGGATAGATTTGTAATTTCTTTGACAAATAGACTTGGGTAGAAATAATACTGTGTGACTTCCCAAGGCTGGCTTATATTAGTTTTTGCATTGCTTGGAAGTCATGTGTTCAAAGAATGCCAGGCTGTAAAGAAACAAAAAAGCCTAGGGCCAGGGTACACCTACCTGCTCTGACAGTAATACTAGACTCCCAGTCATCCCAGCCCCGGGGCCAGACATGTAAAGTGGACAAGACTTTGATTCTACCCTTGATCATACTCTCATTCTCAGACTTTGAGTCCTCCCAGACTTGATATTATGGAGCAAAGATAATCCTTTCCTGCTGTCCTCTGGTCAAATTTCTGATCTGTGAGCTTGATAAAAATCCTCACTTTGGGAGGATTTTAAAAATTGTTCTGGGGCGGCACCTGTGGCTCAGTTGGTAGGGCGCTGGCCCCATATACCAAAGATAGTGGGTTTGAACCTGTCCGCGGCCAAACTGCAACAAAAAATAGCTGAGTGTTCTGGTGGGCACCTGTAATCCCAGCTACTTGGGATGCTGAGGCAAGGTAATCACCTAAGCCCAGGAATTGGAGATTGCTGTGAGCTGTGATGTCACAGCACTTGACTGAGGGTGATAAATTCAGAGTCTGTCTCTTAAAAAAATAATAATAATAATTGTTTGGGATTCATTGAGGGTACAAAGAATTAGGTTATACTGTTGCATTTATTAGATAAAGTCCCACTTATAATTGTGTCCCATTGTACCATACACTATGACTCTCCATCCCTCACCCTCCTGCTCTCTCCCCGCTCCCTCATTCCCCTTCTCCTACCTTATATTAGATCATCTGCTGCCTTCATATTAGAATTGAATATATTGGACTCTTTTTTTAATTGTTTTTATTAAATCAGCTGTGTACATTAATGCAGTCATGGGGTAGAGTGTGCTGGTTTTATATACAATTTGAAATACTTTCATCAAACTGGTTAACATAGCCTTCATGGCATTTTCTTAGTTATTGTGTTAAGACATTTATATTCTACATTTAGAAAGATTCACATGTACCCTTATAAGATGAACCATAGGTGTGGTCCAACCAAACACCCTCCTTCCAACCATCCTCTGATTCTTGCTTCTCCATTTTTGTGATGCTTTACTAAGAAGAATGTGTTCTAACTTAGTCCAGGTTAACAGGTTAATACAAAAGATGTAAAGTCTCCTTTTTTTTCTTTTTTTTTTTTTTTTTGCACTTTTTGGCCGAGGCTGGGCTTGAACCAACCACCTCCGCCATATGGTGTCAGTACCCTACTCCTCTGAGCCACAGGCACTGCCCAAGTCTCCATCTTTTTTAATGGCTGAATAGTAATCCATGCAATAACTATACCACAGCTTGTTAATGCATTCCTGGGTTGGTGAGAATTTAGGTTATTTTCACATTTTGGCAATTGTAAATTGTGACAATCTACTAGGCATCTACCCAGAAGAAAAAAATCATGTTATCATAAAAGTCCTGTTTTAAGCTGCTAAATTTTAGAGTAACTAGTTATACAGCAATGATAATTGGAATACAAGTGAGGACTTTTTAAAATCCTAAAACAATTTTTTTTTTGCTTACATGAATTATTGATTCTACTAAATCCATGAGTAAAGAATGCTTCTTAGTGGTCTCTATTAACTAGTGGAGTAATAACTATATAACTTACTGGCCTCTAATGAACACACTCACTGTAAGTGTCTCCATTGCATTCTTGGAAGCATTCTTTCTAATCAGATTGGGGGAGAGGATACTTACATATTCAAAAATATGCATTAAAAATGCCCTATATCCAATTTTATATTCTACTGAGAAACCCATAATTGTCAGTTCCTCTTAGAGAAAATGTATTTAAAAAAAATAGCAACATAAAGGACATTTGGGAAAGGTCAAAATTCTCTAAACTAATTATTACCTTTCCTTTCCCACAATTTGTACTCAACCCATCTGGCTATATCTAGAATTAGATGATTATTGTTCAAATTGACAGTTGGGGAAAAAAAATCATTACCCTAACCATGCCCTTTTGGATAAATTACACATTTTTTTACAATTTTTTTTCTATCTATAAAAACAGGTTCGAGTATACTTTTAACCAAAATTACATATTAAACATTTAGTAAGTGACATTTAATAATCATATATTGATATGCAAATGACCATCTCCACCTTTAGGTACACTTTTATCTTTTCAATAGCTTAAGCAAAGTCTGTAATTGATATCCCTGAAAGATTTACACTTGATGTATAATTAAATATAAAGAGAGTTCAATGTAGAAAAAAGACTAGCTTTCACCCACCTAGACTTTAGAATTACTTTACCCTGAGTTTTCATTACCTTAATATGACCAAACGTTTCTATTATAATTATCCTAGTTGAAACCAACAGCACATTCCTAAATTCACTCAAGTCCAGTTGTCCCTGTTTGCAGACGATGTAATCATATGTGTATACACACACACACATATGTGTATATATACAGACACGTAGAAAACCCCAAAGTCCAAACCAAACCCCAAACCCCTACCAAAAAATCTATTAAACCTAATAGATCAATTTAGTAAGATTGCAGGTTACAAAATCAACATACAAACGTCAGTAGCATTTCAGTATACCAATAGTGAACAAATTGCAAAAGAATTCATGAAAGCAATTCCATTTACAATAGTAATAATAGAGCCTAAAATATGTAGAAATAAACTTAAGAGGTAAACAATATCTACAATGAAAACTATAAAACATTGATAAAAGAAATTGAAAAGGACACAAAGTGTAAGGTATCCTGTGTTCATGGATTGAAAAAACTAATATTATGAAAATGTCTACATGACCCAAAGCAATCTACAGATTCATCGTAATCTCTATCAAATGAAATGACAGTTCGTTGCACAAATAGGAAAAAATAATCTTAAAATTTATACAGAAATGCAAAAGATCCTAGATAGCTAAGGCAATCTTGACCAAAAAGAATAAAGCTGGAGGCATCATACTATCTGATTTCAAAATGCACTACAAAGCTAGTAACCAAAACAGCGTGGTACTGGCATAAAAACAGATGCACAGAACAGGGAAACACAATAAATAATCTGGATATAAATCCACATATCTACAGCCAAATTTTTAACAAAGGCACCAAGAACACACACTGAAGAAAGGACAGTCTCTTCAATAAATCATGCCGGGAAGACTGGATATTCACGTGGGGAAGAATGAAACCAGACCTTTGTCTCTCATTATACACAAAATAAACTTGAAATGCTTTGAAGATTTAAATGTAGGACCTAAGACTAAACTACTAGAAGAAAACACATGGGAAATGCTTCTTGAAATTTGCCTGGGCAAGGATTTTTTGAATGGAAACTCAAATGCACAGAAAACAAAAGTCCAAATAGTCTAATGGTGATATATCAAACTAGAAAGCTTTTACACAGCAAAGGAAACAAATAATAGAGTGAAGCAATAACCTACAGAATGAGAGAAAATATTTCCAAACTACTCATCTGAGGGGCTAAGATGAGGGGCCTATCAGAATATGAAAGGAACTCAAACAACTCAATAGCCAAAGAACAAATAATCTGATTTATAAATGGACAAAATAGACATTTCTCAAAAGAAGACATACAAATGGCCAATATGAAATAGTCAGAATGGCTATTACAAAAATGAAAAATATATATATAACAAATGGCTAGGATATGTATTATTGGTGGAAATGTAAATTACTGTAGCCATTATGGAAACAATTACAAATTAAAAAAAGAACATATGATCCACTAATCTCATTATCGGGTATATGTTCCAAACAAAGGAAATCAGCATGTCACAAAGATACCTGCACTCCCATCCCTGATGCAATGCTATTGACAACAGCCAAGATACGGAGGCCACTTAAATGCCCATCAAGAGATGAATGGATAAAGAACATGTTATATGCAATGGAATATTTCTCAGTTGTAAAACATAATAAAATCCTGTCATTTGGGCAACATGGATGAATCTGGAAGGCATTAAGTTAAATAAGCCAGGTATAGAAATATGAACACCACATGATCTTACTTACATGTGGAGTCCAATACAAAACCAATTCAATATATGGGTGGAGAATAGAATAAGGGTACCAGAAACTGGAGAGGGAAACAGGGAGGGAGGGACCGACAGAGGTTGGTCAACAGCTACAAAGTTACAGGTAGACAGGAAGAACAAGCTCTGGTGCTCTATTACACACTAGGGTGATTACATAAATAATAATTCAGAGTATACGCACATTTCAAGATTGCTAGAAGATTTTGAATGTTACAACCACAAAGCAGTAGTATATATTGAAAATGACATGCATGGTAATTTACCCTACTTTGATTATACATTACATTATACCATATATTCATGCATTGAAACATCTCACTGTGCCCCATAAATATGTACACATTATTGTGTCAATTATACACAAAAAATTAATTAAAAATGAAGTTAACTGAACCTTGAACTGTAAAGATTAAATCCAGTGGTAACATATGTAACTCATTAAGCTCTATTCTCTAAGTTACGGTATTAGAAAAGACGATTTCACCAAAAAACAAAACTACATGTAAAATGTATTTGAACTTTAGACCTATTTCTATTTTCTGCTTGTTTGTGTGCTTTTTCACGCTGATCTTTCATAAATATTTCAGCGTAATCTTTATTTCTAGCGAACTTCTTCTCATAAAAATCCCTCATCACCCCTCAGGCTCATCCCTCAGTATTAGAGGAATCATGTTCTGAGAGCACTAAAAGAAACCTTCACGTAATAGAAATGGGGTTTTATTCACCTGCTTAAGCAAAGGAAGATAATAAGACAAATAGTCAGAATGCTAATTCTTTAGATGACATGCAATTGGGTCATAATTTGTTCAAATAACTCTGGGGTTTTTTCTGCTGCACACAGGATAAATATTTAACTGTTATCTTGGCCCCTAGATCTTGAGGACGTTAAAAAGCTTAGTGTATTTATTTTCTAGGGGCAGCTATAAGCAATTACTACAAACTTTGTCACTTAAACAATAGAAATTTATTTCTGTGGAAATTAAGGTGTTGTCAGGGCCACACTACTTTTGCAAGATGTAGGGAAGAATTAGTTCCTTCCCTCCTTCAGCTTAGTGGCTTCCATTGGCCACAACACTCCAGTCTCTGCCTCTGTGCTCACACCGCCTCCTCCTCCTCTGTGTCTCTTGTAAGGACCCTTGTCATTAGATCAGGACCCATCTGGATAATCTAGCATCTCTTTAAAGCCTCATTTCAAAATCTTTGATGTAATTACAAGTTTAAAAACCCTCCTTCTTTCACATGTTCCAGGAATCAGAACAAGAACATATTTCTGGTGGGTCATCAGTTAGCTGCCCTCTGGACTAAAATTAAGGGGTTTTTTGGTTTTATTTGGGGGGGTTGTTTTTGTTTTTGAGACAGAGTCTCACTTTGTCACCCTTGGTAGAGGGCTCTGATGTCAGAGCTCACAGCAATCTCAAACTCTTGGGCTCAAGTGATTCTCTTGCCTCAACCTCCCAAGTAGCTGGGACTACAGGTGCCCACCACGACACCCAGCTATTTTCAGAGATTGGCTCTCACTCTGGCTCAGACTGGTCTTGAACCTGTGAGCTCAGGCAATCCTCCCACGTTGGCCTCCCAGAGTGCTAGGATTACAAGTGTGAGCCACCCTGCTTGGCCATCTAAGATTAAGTTTTACTCATGAATTCCTCTTTAACTTGTGAACCAGACATGGGAATGCTTTGTTCATCTTTCAGATGTTATTGCTCAAATGAAAATATGTTGTATGTGCATCATTTGAAGTATACTCAATTAGCAATAGTTATTTTTCAATACTAATTTGAAAAGTAGCAGAAATAGCTAATATCATTAAATAAATTATTGAAATGACACATAAAATAAATACACCTACAGCATTACAAATGACAATATGAAGGGCCAGGGAGGGTGGCTCACGCCTGTAATCCTAAAACTCTGGGAGGCAGAGATGGGTAGATTGCTGAGCTCATAGGTTCAAGGCCAGCCTGAGCCAGAGCAAGGGCTTTGTCTCTAAAAAATTAGCCAGGCTCCGTGGAGGGCGCCTGTAGTCCCAGCTACTTGGGAGGCTGAGGCATGAGAATCACTCGAGCCCAAGAGTTTGAGGTTGCTGTGAGCTATGATGCCACAGCACTCTACTGAGAGCTACAAAGTGAGACTCTGTCTGGAAAAAAAAAATCAAACCACAATATGAGTGTTATTTTACACAGAAAGTCTATAAGCAACTGAAATTAAAATATTCTCACATTATAATAACCTACATTAGGACATATAGATTAAGTGATTCCTACACTTCCATTTATATTAACAGACTGATTTTTTGTCTATTTTTATTTATATTAGATCATTTTATTCTACTGTTAGAGTATATTAGTTTTCTTTCCTTCCTTTCTAAAAGAGCACTGAATGCTACTGGGTTCAAACCCCTCCTTTCATATTCCTTATCTCCGTTAATGACATTATCACCATTAAAAACTGGAGACCTGCCATTCCCTTCTCCTCTTTTCACCTGCTCCACATTCGGTCACTTACAGAATGCTATGGTTCTTACCGCCCAATTATCCTTTTTACCCACTGCGCTCTTTCCATCTCTCCGCCTTATTTTCCCCATTGTCTTGGTTTGGACACTTACCACCTCTTATTTGATCAATGTAAATAATACTGTGATATTTTTAGCTGCCACAAGCTCTTAGGGCTTCCTGTGCACGGTTTGGATTATTGGCCCCTTTCCAAAGTATGAATCCACTCAAGTCATCCCCTGACTTAGAAAACTCCTAGAGTTCAACACTCAAAGGGTAAACCACAAATTATTTTTTATGAAATACAAATTCATTTATAATCTCTTCCAGTACTCACCGCACTCCAGACAAACTGAAGTTTACACTATTCCTTAAGAATTTCAGACTATTTTATTCATGGAATTTTGATTTAGAATGCACAGCACTTCCCCAGTATTCTTGGTCCTTTGTTTCATGATCTATTCCTGTCCATCTTTTAGTCAACAATTCAAATATCTTTCTGCCTATTAAAGACAAATACCATCTGCCTTTAATAGTTCTTATTGGTAATGGTAACTTTTTACGTACTAAGAATAGGACTAACATTCACAGGTCATTCACCTGTATAGCCTATTTATTGTTAAAATGTTAAAATAGTTTCATTCTGAATTTTTTAGTATATAAAACTGTGGCCCCCAACTCCTGGGTTGCAGACCGTGTACCAGTCCTCGGCCAAGCTGCACAGCAGGAGGTCAGTGGCAGAGGAGAGAGTGAAGCTTCATCTTCATTTAAAGCGACTCCTCATCACCCACATCACTGCCTGATCCTGCCAAATCAGCAACCTTATATTTCCATAGGAGCACAAAGTCAACTGTGAACTGCACGTGTGAAGGATCTAGGTCATGCACTCCTTAGGAGAAACTGATGCCTGATATCCAAAGTGGAGTTGAGGCAGTGATGCTAGCACTGGGGAGCAGCTGTGAATACAGATTATCACCAGCAGAGAGGTTTGACTGCATAGGGAGCATAATAAGTCAGTTGCTTGCAGACTCAGAGCAAAACCCTATCAGTGAGTGGCAAATAACAATTAAGCTGCATCTGGTGGCTGGCTTTATAGTGGCAAGTGAGCATCTTAACTTCAATTGTGCAGTTGCATCTGGTGGCAGGCTTTAAGGCAGAATCTGACACTCATTTGATTCCACGTGTGGCCCACACATTATTTTATTTGCCACTTCCTTTCATACTTCTTTCCCACATTTATCTCAGTTGCAGTTTCATTACGCCCA
>NW_003852404.1:30840323-30867320 GCF_000181295.1 Otolemur garnettii
TTTTGAAAGCAAAAAAAGAAAATATATATATATGTACATTGAGAACAGAAGGAATTGCTGACAGCCACCACATCATTGAAGCTGCCCACACTGAGAGCATCATTCTTAGTGGACAACTGCATTTCCAAAGCTAAGCCCTTTACTATGGATGAAGACTTGATGCTGCCTACTGCTGAGGACATTTGCAGTGCACTTTCATGGAAGGCTGCAGTTCAAATGTGGCACATGTTCCTCCTTTGGCTAGTGCTATGGCTAGATGAATTGATGAAATAGCAGAGAATATTGAAGAACAATAGTGAGAATGGATCAATAAGTCGTTTTGGTACCCAATCCAGGTTGACAAGTCTACTGATGATGGCAACAATGCTTGTTTTTGTCTGATATATTTTTCAGGAAAATGTGCGTGAGGATAGGTTATGTACACTTTTGCTACTAACCAACACCACAAATGCAAATTATTCAAGTCTCTGAACAGTTACATATCAGGAAAACTGAACGTGTCATTTTGTGTCAGTCTATGCACAGGCCGAGTAACTGGCACGGCTAGACAGCTTTCTGGTTTCACCACTTGGGTCAAGGAGGTTGCTCCTGAATGAGTCTGTGCACAGTGTCATCCACAGAGAAGTGCTGCCTACCCAGAAAATGTCACCTGAACTAAGCAGGGTTCTGCAGGCTGTGATTAAATTATCAACCACATTAAAGTGCGTGCCCCTTAACTCACATCCATTCGTGTAGCTCTGTGAGAAGATGAACACAAAACACACGCATCTTCTCTCATACCCAGAAGTGAGATAGCTTTCTAAAGGCAGACCACTGGCCAGCAGTTCTGAGTTTCAAGAGCAACTCCAGAGATTTCATTTAGAAAACAGTCACCACCAGCAGCACATTTGAGGGACAGAATATGGGTCACAAAATGGGTTGCAAAATGTGCTTACTTGTGTGACATATTCGACGAATTCAATGAACAAAACATCTGTCCCTTAAGAGGAGAATGACAAGTGTGTTTATGTCAGCAGATAAGAGGGCTGGACTCAAAGCCAAACTGAAGTGATGGGGGCCACAAGTGAACACTGTGATTCTGACATGTTTCAGACAGCCCAGATTGTGAAACCGACTGAGCCAGTGCCTTTTTTCCCCTACAAATGTGACCCATTTGTGAATAAGGCAGGTAAATTGACTTGTGGTCAATGAGGATCAACTGCTTGAGAGTGCAAATGACAGTGGTCTTAAAAGTATGTCTGAGACAACTGCAAATCTCCAAACGTTCTGGATTCAAAGCAAGGTAGACTATCCTGAGATTTCCATAAGGTCACGGGAAAGCCTGCTTCCATTTTCAACATCCTGTCTTTGTGAAGCAGGGTTTTCCACAGCGACAGCAACCAAAACGAGATCATGGAGTAGACTGGACGTAAGTAATATACTTCAAGTGTCACTGTCTCTCATCACCCCCAGATGGGACTGTCCAGTTGCAAGAAAACAACTTCATGTTTCCCACTGATTCATTCTGCATTGTGATGAATTGTATAATTATTTCAAAATACATGGGTCACTACAAAAGTTTGAAACGGACCATTATGATCCATTATTTCACTTCTAAGAAATACAGTTGACGGTATCCTTTCTGATTCACCCAGGCAAGTTTCAATATGCTTGGCTTACTGGTGTTGCTGGGAGGGCTTTTTTTGTTTCCATATGCAAGGATTTTGTTTCTTGTTTTTGTGTAATGACCCACATATATTACAAAGTAATAATAATAGAAATAAAATGTACAATAAATGTAACACATTGGAATCATCCCCAAACTATCCACCTAACCTCAATCCACGGAAAAACTGTTTTCCATGAAACCAATCCCTGGTGCCAAAAAGGTTGGAGATCTCTGAAAAGAACTCCAGGATCCTCCCAATGATCACAGCTGCAAAGTTTTCCCTACTTCCTCTGGATCTCCTCATAATCAATCAACTGAAGGAGAAATAAACGGATTCTGAGAGGGCTTGCAGGATCTTGTCCCACCACTAGGGCCAACACAGATTCTCATTTGTCATTGCCTGTGTGTTGCTTTACTTTTTAAGAATTTTTAATATTACCTCTGACTAAGCAAGTCTGGGAGTGACTCTCTCTCAAGTTTTTATAGACTTTCTCCCATGAGAAACCATCAATTATGCTAGAAACTCAAGAGAAGATTACATGCCCTTCAAGGATCTATAGTGAATAGGCAAAATACTCATCTAACTAAGATATCTTACATCGTATAATTGTGTCACACATGGTGCAAAAAACCCCTATGTGTTAAATAAAGAACAGAAAGCAATCACTACTGGCCAAAAGGAACAGAACCAAGGGACCCAACAAACCCATGTGATTTTAGTAAAGGTGGAAAGATGCATCAGGAAGACAATTCCAGATGAAGAGTTGGTGCAAGCAAGCAATTACTTGAGACAATAGAATGTGCAAAATGATAGCAGTTAAATTAGTCTAACCAAAACAGTTAGTTGTGCATAGTCAAATGGGGGAAATTAAACCAATAAAGGTATAAGAAGCTTGAAAAACTTGGAATGGAAGATTCATTTTATTCAATAGAAGAATTTTTGAGCAATATTATTTAAAATTATGGGGAATGCGTATAGCTCATTTTCCATGTATAAAGCAGTATAATAAAAATTCTATAGTATGATTTTACCATAACTTAAGGGTGTAGATCCACATTTGTTGATAGGAACCAAATCACTGTCACACTCACTTACAAAAGCAAGTCATTGTCACAGTCTGCTTGCGTACATTCTAGGCCTCTCTCTAAGTCCGTTTCTCTCTTTCTCTTTTAACCAAAAATAGTATCCATAGCTTGAGGAATTTTGAAAGTAACAAAAATAAAACTATATCCATTGTTTAATCAGATTTTATCAATTTTACATTTTATAACAAAACTATTTTATAGAGAGGCATTAAAGGTATTTAAGCATAGGAATAATATGATAGGGCCTGCTTTTTAAAATTACCCCTTTATACCCATCAAATGTCCTGTTTTCATGAAGAGGATTTTTTTAATCCTTATGAGATTAAAGAGCTTTCAAAATTTGAAAAGGGTTAATTTTTTATTAACTTTAATACTGTATTAGAGTATAATTTTTTCATTTATTTTTTACTGATAAAGTTTTTCCCACTGACATTGATTTCAGTAGGAAAAAACCACATTTGTAAATGTAAAAATAGATCTTTCCTGATTACTCAAAAGTGCTTTAGCTGTGTCTCTTAAACTGTTCTAGACACATAAAAAATTGCTCTGCTTCTATAATCATTTTCTTCCCAGGGGAAAAACTCTTTAAAACCTGAATGCAAAGAAGATGTTAAATAAGCCTCCAGAGTTCAAATAGGGCATCTCCACAAGAAACAATTGAAAATAAAAATACTCTTCTGTGGAATTGATGCCCCCAATTGGACTGTTTCTTTAATGCATGCCTGTGGGCCCCAGTTAAAAGAACATCTGACATCACAAAAAAGATTTGAAGGCAAGTTTTGAGGCTGAAAAAAGTAAGATTAAAGTAAGTTTTATCTCCGCCTTCTCTCCTAACAACGTTTACAGGATGACAACCGGAGAAAGAGGTATCTTTGATGTCAAGATCTATACTTAATTACCCGATGCATGTTACTGGTTTATTCAAGGCTCTTTTCAATATGAAAGTTCTTTATTTCTCCTTTGCCTCAAAGCCCTCGCCAAGTTGCTGCTTCCTGTTCAAGACAAATGGGAACCACTGCTGAGTAATAGCTAGAAGTCTGCAGACATGAAGAGTACTACAAAAGCACACCACGTTGGTACGCTGAAAACATGTTTTATGGAAATATTTAATTTTCTAAATTTGAGTTTAAACATGCAACCAGAGGAAACTAAATTTGGCAGCATTTTAGAAAACGTGAAATTTAATATTTCATCACATTGAAAAAAAATAAAGCCATTTCTTTTCTTCATATGTGGTAATGTCAGAAATAGCACAATTAGGATAACAAGAGAGCTGTGTTTACATATTCTAAAATAAGCAGTCTATGTTCAATGTTATGACTGAATTTCTCTACATTATTTTGTGTAATCCAAAAAGAATAACATGGTAAATGTATACGTGAAAGAAAAATAGCTTTGCATTAAAAATAATGACATTTATATAATTACATTTATGTCTTTACATAAAATATATGTATATGTCACATAGATAGACATGTATTTATATACACATGTTCATTTGATGAGTTCTAAAATTGTGGCTGGTTTGGAAAACCCAAAGTGTTCTAAAGGGACCAAGTTTCTGAATTTAGGTTATAAAATTCTTGCCATGTGCAAACTTTTAACATTTATGAAATATGTAACTCTCCTTGTGGTAGGTGTTATAATAAAAGCAGTTTATATGAAAGAACAAGATGAAACCCAACGTTGCAATATTTATTGAAATAGGTAACCACATGTAAAGTCGTCATCCCTGAAAATATTTTTGAAAGAGATAAATTAAAAGTAGGGAGGGGTAAGAAGCGTGATGGGAAAGTTCTGTTTAATTTGGTTGGCTTCCTTTTATAAGAAAATGTTAATTACACACCAATTTCACATATTAATAAATATCATATAGTATATACAGATGAAGACATTTCCTTTGCTTGATACTAATGGGGCAGCAGATTGGCTGATAGTAAACAGACAATGCTGAGCTGAATATCAAATGATCAACATGGAAAATGGTTACTTAAGAGATAAGCTGAGAAAGAAAATCAGGGAAAAAACAATTTTTAGAACTTGCCAAGTTTTTCTACTCAAAGAAACATTTTACCTTGAATATTCTTTCATTCAAGTTGCACTATGAGTAGCTGTAAACCTACAGCTTAAATGGACTCCCATAACCGATACGTGTAAGCATAAACCCACGTATGTGTGTCTGGGTATGTATGCATCCTATTCAAGAAACAGTATTAATGCCAAAATGTCTTGTTTACATGAAGAGTTTCACATATTAACTACAAACAACACAGACAAAAGTGCATCTTGTTTGTCTCTGTTTTTTGTTCTTCCTCCAAAGTAAAGAATTACAATCAGAAATAATGAAGATATGTTTGCCTACAATAGAGAAACTCTATCTCCAAAATTAAGGGGAAAAAATCTGACAGAGCAGCACATCTGGGCCCTTTCAAGGACCGCTACAACTTTGCTCTGATTGTTATTCACAGTCCCTAAATTGCAGAGGAAGTGAAAATGGCAGAGACAAATTTAACAGTTCAGTAGTCAGAACCAAGTTGCTTTGTCATCAAAATAAAATGAAATATATTGGCAACCTCACACAAGAACAATAAAAATGCTCACACTTTAGCGAGGTTCGCCCTTCTGAGTTGAACTGGATGGTGTCTAGAGCATATAAAGTGGCCCGATTCGTCTAGTTCAGGTTTCAATCTAAATAACAATAACTTTCGTCTGCGTACCTTAGGCCTTTAGAAGTTATATGAGTTTGTAATTCACATGGAGATGTGTTATCTCATTTCTCAGAATCTCACAAAGTGTATGAGAAATTATTATTCACCTATATAAAAAATATTGAATTTGCCCAAATAATTCATGAATGTCTTAGGACCCTGCCTCAGTCCAAGAGCTAGATCCTTCATGTGCTCGTGTTCCAGGACTTAGTATTGTACAATACCCATAAGTAGAAAACACTTATGTTAAGTGAATTAATTGGATGAATGGGGAAAATGCTAACACTATAATTAAGCTGTTCAAATTAAGAGACAAATCTGAACTTTTCAGACGGAGCATGAAAGCTTTGGAAACACTGAGAAACACTAGAAAATTAGAGAGATAAATTTTTATAAAAAATAAAATAGATGCTTGCACCCACCCTGAGCAATTGATTCAGTCAGACTGAGGTTGCAGTGGGAGCACACACTTTTAAAAATAGCCCCAGGTAATTTTTGAGGTCATTTTCAAGGTGACTAAAATCAAACATTTGTGTCCAGGGGCTATAATATACCACTATTCATCTTAATAAAGAACAGAGTAGGTATCAATAGATATGAAGTCCATTGGCCTTATCTGATTTTGACAGGGTGTTAGTCTAGGCTGTGAAGTTTAAGATAGATTTTGATAATTAAGAGAAAAATGGAGGCCTTTGAACAAAACGTAAGACTTATATTTTCTAAGAAGCCTAAATATTAAGAATTGACAATTATCCTGTTCTGTTGATTGGAATCTCAACCTAATGGAGGAGTGGGCATTATAAATCAAAAGTTTGAATGGACTGATACTGATAGCACCGTATCTTTCCAAAGATCACATTCATAAGAAGGATAGAATGCTTGGGTTTCTTTTATACATATATTTCAGCACCTTTCAAGGTTACAGACAATATACCCAAGGGCATGTAGCTACGCCAAAATTTGCCTGTGAGATCAGTCGTCGTAGAGGGAAGCAGGTGCAGAGAGACGGCGGGGAAAGGACTTGTGTCATCACTATAGACAAAGGGACTGAGAGATACCACGTACAATCCATATCTTTTATTGCCACTTTAGAGCAGAAAAGGTATTGGAGTCTAAAGGTAAAAATTATTCTGTCTGGGTAAGAATTGCTCCTGAGAGCATAGCTTTGAGAAAAAAGATGAAAATTATTTTATTAAACCCTATTATTTCTAATGAGACTTGATAATAAGAGAATACAGAAAAAGTAAGCTGCCAGCATTGTCAAAATGCTCGGAAATCCTTAGGTGGATTAGTTCACATCTGTAATCCCAGCATTTTGGGAGGCCTAATGGGAGAATTGCTTGAGGACAGTTCAAAAACAACCTGAGCAACAACACAAGACACTGTCTTTGCGAAAAGTAAAATAAATAAATAAATAATAGCAGAGGGTGGAGGCATGTGCCTATAATCCCAGCTACTAGAGGCTGTAGTGAGCTGTATTGAAGCCACTTGCACTCCAGCCTGGATGACAGAGAGAACTTCTCTCAAAACATAATAATAATAATAATAATAATTTAGATTTTTAATATACTCACATATATGAAACACAAATAATAAAGGGTTTATAGTCAAAGAAAAAAAAAGCCCTTATCATTCCCAGCCTGGAGCTCTGCAATCAAAAGGGAATCACTTAACTATTTATTAATATATATGATAATTATATCCGTATCTGTGATTTACATCTAATGATTATATCCACATCTCTACATTATAGGCCTTATCCCTTTTTATTGATTTCCACATTTTAACATTAGCAACTAGCTTTTTTATTATTACAGTTAAGTATTTAGTTCACACGTTGCCCAATAGAGTCTTTTCGATTTAAATTGTAAACATTGGTAGATTTTCCGTGAAGTCGGCATGTTTGGAGACTTCTTTCTGTCAGATGAGGACATCTCTTTCTCCGCAGGCTGTCCTTTCTTCCACCTCCACATTCACTTTGTAAAACCTGAAGCCATATAGTTCTCTTCTGTACCCATTGTTAAATCTGCCAATAGACTGGTTTTTAAAATTGAACATTGGCAGACAATGTTTGCATTATATGATTTAATACTACATGCCATTTATCAGCTGGTATACTGGGTTATACTTTTCCCAGAATTACTTATTACCTATCTTTTATTTCCTCTACAATTTGCATTTACTTTCTTTCCTGTTTGTTTGTTTGTTTGTTTCAGTTTTTCATTTACACCATCAAGCCCCCTTTTCTCTGCATGTTCCTTTCTTTGATACCTCTTTCTAGAACTTTCCTTTCTCCTACTCCACTCAGGCTGGTTGTACTCAAGATGGACTATGCAGCTTTCATTCCTGTCACTACCATTTTGGACCCAGTGTTTCTTAGCACGCATATCCTCTGTCTTTTTTGATTTACAGTATCATTTGCCTAAAGCAGATCGTCAAGTAACATTCTCCGTGTGGGTTTTGGAGGTTAGTTTCTGAGTTATTGCATGCTTTTCTTTCTGCTTAAATGATTCATAGTTTGATTATAGAATTCAAAGCTGAAAATACATCTCTTAAGAATTCTGAAGACGTGTTCTGTTATATCTCAGGTTCCAGAGTTGCCAAGGACATGTCAGATTCTTGTTCCTTTGAAGGCATTTTGTCTTTCTGCTTGGAAGTTGTTAGGATCTCAAGTACGTGCTGGGAACTGACAGCTGCCCTGCTTTATTTACTGTAATACCTTCCTAGAAGAGAAAATAGAAATTGCAAAACGAAAAGCCTGAACTGACCTGGAATCTGTAGGCACAGTAAACCTGGAAGGTTCAAAGTATTAGACCTTTTTTTCTGTCACCTCACAGAATACTCCTTGGGCCCTTTCAGTCAGAAAACTCTTTTCTCACTCAGTACAGAGAAAACATCTGTAGTTGTTACTTCGCTAATTCTCTGCACTCTCTTTTCTCTTTGTAGACCTCCTGTTAGTTATGACGAGGCAGCCCAATCATGTATGGTATTTACGTTTTCGTTCACATTTTCCATCTTTTTGCTTTCATTTCCCAATCTCAAAAATTTCTCAGTTCCTTTTCGTTGTCAAAACTCTCACAACATGATCTCTCAAAATAAGATTCTTGGACTAACTCCATCATGATCATTTTGAGTTCTTAAATATGAAAATCCCTGGGCCCTATCCCAGACCTCCTGAGTAAGAATCTCTGCTGGCAGGATCCAAAGAACTGCCACTTAAATGAGCCTTCTTGATGACTCGTATGTATACTTACAACGTGTGATCACATAAGCAAGTTACTGCTCTGAGACTCTGTTTTCCAAATAATAAAATAAGATGATAACAATCCTTACTTCATAGGGTCTTTATAAGGATTAAATGAGTTAATATCTGTGACTGATAATACATAGAATCATGACTCAAATCTTAAGTTCATCACAATATAGTGGAAATTCAAATCATGTAAACATATAGGCAGACAGTCCATTGGATTTTCTATTCTCAACAATTACCCACACTTGTACACAGCTCTCATAAAGACAGATACACACAAACACACACCATGAGATTAACTGACATGGAAATGTTTATTTTTACTGCCTGTGGCAAAGCTCATTTAAATATTTCTCCTCCAAAAATTAACCCTGAAGCTGAAGGACCACGTGCAATGTTCACCTTTCTGCATCTGTATAGAAGTGTAGAGCGACCCACAGTACTTTCTGATCCACGCCTAGTGACCTCTCCAGCTTCGTCCTGGGTCACTCGCTCACATGTGCCAGACAGGCCTCCTGAGCCACCGGTACCCTTGTTGCACCACTTTATCACTGTAGCGCCTCCATCTAATGTCCCCCCCCAGTCAAACTCTTCAGTGACTGTTACTGTTTAAATTCACTGCAGTCGTCACCTGCCTCTCTCTAAGGACTAGCTAGCCCCAAACTCTTTTCTCACTCCCCCCACATCATGTTGCCCACCCACCCCTTTTTAACACCTGCTACATGTCATCACTCATATTGCTCGCGCGGTGCTCATCTTCTCTTCTCTTGCCAACAAATCCCTAGATGCAGGAATGCTAGCTAGCATTTGCTTTATCAATGCTTATTGAATTAATAGCAATGAAAAACATGCAAAAAGGACAATTTTAAATGTTTCCTAAAGAGCGTAAGTATTTTCTTCTTCTAAAGTATAATATTTTAATATTATAAATTTAGTAAAAAAAAAATAACAAAAATGTTCAGGGTTATTACTATAAAGATACAGCAATGATGTCTAAAAAAGCCACAAAATCCAGGGGCAGTGGCTCGCACCTATAATCCTAGCACTCTGGGAGGACAGGCAGGCAGATCACTTTAGCTTAGGAGTTTGGTACCTGAACAGGGGCAAGACCCTGTCGCTACTAAAAACAGAAAAATTAGCTGGACATAGTGACAGGCACCGGTAGTCCCAGCCACTTAGGCGAATGAGGGAAGAAGACTGCTCAAAATCAAGCACTTGAGGTTGCTGTAAGCTATGATGATATCGCAGCACTCTATCCAGGGTGAGAAAGTGAGCCTCCGTCTCAAAAAAAATAAAATAAAGTAAAATTAAAAAGCAACAAGAAGCATAGGATTAGAAAAGTAGGACAGAAATAGTGGCGATGTGAGAAACTGGATTGATCCACCCATAAGGTCATGACCAATACCTGCTGTTTATAACCAGAAGTTTAATGATATAGTCCATGGCCTTGATTAAAAGATGGAGGTTATTTAAAATTAAAATAATTTAGTTATTTAGTAAAGGAATAATAAACTAAATAATACTCATCTCCACATGATTGATATCAGACAAACTTAAGTCTCAGTGTGTATATTTCTGTTGTCTTAATTAGACAGTTTATGAATTATTGGGAAGCCTAGTCTGGATTATGAAAGTACCTCATCCGATGTGCATTTCGTCTGCCATTCATCCATTATTTTTCAGTGACAGCACAATATCTACCTATGGTAATTGCATGAGGGTAATTTATTTTTAATATCTTTCAGCTGGTTTGGCTAGAATTTTAAAACAGATAATAATAGCATTGAATCTTGCAACAGTGTAATTTTCCCTCTTTATTAGATACAGAATGAGTACCTTTTGTGAAATAGCAAAATAACAAAAAGGATTTTCTAAGAGACTTAAACATATTAGAGAAAGACAAGCAAATTATTAGATTGTGAGTACTAAATCTGTCATCTATTTTTTTTATGTATGCACGTCTTATTTTATCCTTCTTAGTAGAGTATCATATTAGTCTATATTTTTCAAGTAAGTAAAAATTAGGTATCATTAATTTTATAGAAAACTGAAATTAACCAGTTTTAATTCGCCTAGGTTTTTCCACAATTTTGCTTGTCTTTCTAACACTATATGTAATAGCTGGGGCTAATCAGGAGGAAAGGATATAAAATGAATAGAACCTGTTAGATTACTATTAAAATAAAATAATCATGTTTGTAAGCAAGTCAGGGTGTAACACTATTTGGGGGGGATTATTTTGTGTGTACCAGTAATAAAAATGAAACTTATTAAATCAGAACTATATGTATTGTTCCGCTAGGTGTATGTGCATGACAATTTTTAAGAAAATACGAAGGTATTTCAGCACTTTTGTGACTATGGTTTGAAGCAAATCATGAACATAAGAGACTCTGAGTTAATAATTGACAAGGCATCATCTTGCCTTTCTCTCTTGTCAGTGCCACTGAGGTACCCTATAACCGCGGGAATGAAACAGCTGGGACACTGATTAGAAGTACTTGCTTGTACAGCCCTACTTTGAAACTAATTCATAGCTTTTATAGGAATGTCATAACCTAATTATAGCCTTAGAATATGGAAAGGGGGTGGGAGGGGGAGGTGAGGGAAGAGGACAGGGAGAAGGAGGGAGATTGGTGGGGTCACCTCTATGGTTTATTTTACAAGGGTACAAGTGAATCTTTCTAAAAGCAGAGTATGAACATTTTAACTCAATAACTAAGAAAATGACATGAAGGTTATGTTAACCAGTTTGATGAGGGTATTTCAAAACAGCACAGTGTACCCCATGATTGCATTAATTTACACAGTTATGCTATAAGAAATAAAAAAAAAAAAAAAGAAGTACTTGCTTGCATGAGGTGGGCTTCCCAAAGGTGCAGGGAAAAGCCCCAGGTAACCTCTGCCGTGGCCTTTTATTGAAGCATTACACAACAGGTATGGGGAGCCCACATACCAGGATCATGGGTGCTTAATGGCCACTACATGCTCTTTCCCCATGGGCTCAACTCCCACCCTGTTGCATCACAAATGTCCAAGGTTCAACACATATGTAGTTACTTGAGGGCTTGTCTTCAGGCTGCAAAACATCTCCATACTGGCTCAGAGATCGTCTAGCTCCCAGAGCCTCCCTTAAGAACCAGTGACCACTCCTATAAGCCTGGTGCTCAGTCTCCTACACTCCCTCTTGAGCAAGTTTATTTCCTTGATCCATACATTTATACCTATAGTTAAGATCTCTACTGCCTCTTGAGATCTCCATGTGGACATCACAAAGGCACCTCAAATTACACAAACATGTTCAAACCAGTTCCCCTTCTCTCCTCCAGCGTCCCCTACTCAGGCAATGACAAGCCATCTGCACACAGCTGGAGTTGCTCTTAACCAATTAGCAGTCCCATCAATTCTGCCTCCCAAATAATTTCTTTGCTTACTTTTTCCTGTTTTCACCATTAAGCCTCAATATTCTCTCTGCTTCCATAACATTCTAATTGTTTACTAGGAGTTCCTCATTCTTACCCTTCTTCAATACAGGAAGCAAAGCACAAAATTTTATGCTAAAATCTAATCATTTCATACCCTCTTATTATACTTCAGTGACTTCCTATTGCCTTTAATATAATTTCTAAAAGCCCTACCAGAACTCATGTGATACTCAAGGTCATACCCACCTACACATCACTTTTATCATTACTCTCTATCCGTATCTTCTTTCTATTCCTTGAATAACTGGAGCTTCATGACATTTTTGAAGTATGTCCTCTGCCTCCCTTTTCACCTTGCTAAGCTTCATTCATCTTCAAGTGTCAGGTCCCACATTACTCTTTGAAAGAGAGCTTCCCTAAATACATGTATCCCAAACTAAGATAGTGCTTTGTTTTATTCTCTCACCACTTTTAACACTCTAGTCCTTCCTCTCCTACTAGATTATATTTTTCATAACGACAGAGACAAATATTATCAATCAGCAAAAAAACAGAACCTTGATGTTAAGCTGCCCTTAACAGCCCATTTAATTTATCTTTCTCCCACACTGTGAGAACTTCTGGGCAGTGAACTTAATAATGAGATCTTCAAATAGCTGGTTGGTGGGAGAGATTATTTTTGTCCAGTGGACCTTGGCACATGAACTATTTCATAATTCTCCTTATGTCCAGATCCATATGTTCAGGTGGCTGTGTCCTAGATACCATCATAAGATTCAAAATCAACATAGTTTCAACAAACACAATGCTTAAAACTGGTAAGAGGAGACACTCCTTTGGACCCTGTACTTTAGGAGTCTGATGTATCAAAAATAAATTTGTCAGAGAACACATGAATGCCTCTGTAACTCAGGATTTGGCGCTGCACACCAGCACAAAACACCCCATGACTTTAAACCTTTGTTCTCATAATTAATACTGCTCACAGAAATGGATCTCTGCATTTCTGGACCTACGTCCTTGAAAGAGAATGTGAGTGTGGCCAAATGCAAGACAGAGAATTTTCCTGCTGCCAACATTTGAAAAAGACATTACTTCAAAGGGTGGGTGCAATTTTGATCAGCAGAAGACTCTTTGTAAGAGAAAAGGCATATAAATTTCTGTGTCAAATCCTTCTTCAGAAAAGGCTTGCAAGGTGTTCTTAGTTAGAAAAGTACTATTTGTCTATATTGCCAACTATCCATCATTTGTTTCTCTTCATCTAATTTGTACTTTTGGAGGTCCTCAGGGTTTAGCCTGATATTCAAAAGAGTTGCACATGTAAGATAAAAAATTATGGTATTATTTTATATTATGATTTAAAAACACATTGATTACATATATGTCTTGATATAACATATGTGAGTCATATTCTTTATATTTCCTTATGAAACTAGATACTACTTTAAGAGATAGGCAAAATTATGATGTGATTATCATATATTTAAGTAAATTAAAAGACTTTATAATATTTTTCTCTGATAATTTATCGTACGATTCCCTTATAATGTTTAAAATGGGTTTATTTGAAGTCTGAGTATTATGTTAAGAAATGTTATGAAAAAGAGTGGTTTTGATAATAAGAGGACAATATTAAGAAATTACCTAAAAATGATGATTATTCAGAATGTCTTGTTTGGCATTAATGTCAATAAAAGATAATTTGTGCAAAGACAATATACTTGGCAGATTTGCTAAAATAAAAGCAAAAAAAGGAGGGGGAGGCAGACCTGAAGCATGCTGTGAACTGCAGCTCTCAAGGAAAGAGCAGGTGCTTGCCTATGGGCAGCTATTCTCAAAAGGCACACCGTGAGGCCGCATAGAAGCAGTGTGAGGCTCCCAGTATGGGGGAAAATAGTGACAGGATATACCTGTCAATGTCAAAACACACAAGGGGAAGGTTAGCAGGATAGAGTATGAGCACTGTGCTCACCCTGCAGGTGCCGTAAACAAGTGGTGAAAGGGCTTTCTGTGCTGCCACAGATCAGGACCTGCCTGGAGTCCATGCACAGTCACTGCACCAGACAATAAGCACAGTGGGAATCGGGCAGCAGCTAAAGCCATCCTGGGCTCTTTGGGGGGAGTACAGTGCCTGCTCCACGTGGGCCACAGCTTTGTACCTGCAGCCTTCTTATTACCCCTGCCAGGCTCCAGAAAGAGCAGACCAATGGGAAGTTTCTCTAAGCTGTACATGGTGAATGGAAGCCAAGTGCTATTCCCTAAGAGCACAGTAGCATCTGAGCACAAGGGCTCCAGTCTGAGATGCTTTGGGTGACTGCTTCAGTGGGTCCTGGGAGGGGTGGGAGAACTCTGCAGTCCCTGGCTACGGGAACCCACCTCCATCTATCTGATTTGGCATCCAGTTCCCGAGCCTGAGGAAGTCTGCCAACTGCTTGTCCTGACTTCATCCACCAGGTCCCAACTGCCTGTTGCCTGCTCAACCCTGACCCTACCCTCCATGTTACATCAGTTCTGTCACCCCAAATCCCTGCTCCTGACTCTGAGGCCCTGCTCAAAAGCTCTACTTCTTGCTCCTCCCTAGTCTCAACTTTGAGGCTCACATGCCTGGGACTCTGCTTCTATGCCTCCAGAGCTTCTTTCTGCCATGCCTGGGACACTGCCAGAAGATTCTACCAATGCACTTGAGCTCAAAAACCCCATCCCTGATCCTCCACCACTGCTGCAGGAACTGTATCAAAGTCTAGTGCCTCACCAGGGTCATGGCAGCCTTGAGCCACCAGTAAGCTGGGACTTGATTTAAGCAAACACCCACAGCCCAGGAACTCATGACAACTACCTGAATAGACTCACCCAGCTATCATGTTACCACACGAGAACACCTTGGGCAGAACAACCTGCAGAACACAGATATCAGTGAAGAGGGTCTTGCCCAGCTCCCCACTCCTGCAATTATCTGGTAAGTATATAACACCCAGCACAAACAGCATCCAGCATAAGCTTGAACAGAGGCAATTGCAGGTGAACACATCAAATTAACAGTTGCATTACAGGCTTCTAGTGCACAGGGTCCTCTGCGGCTGCATCAACATTCCAGAGTATGGGGAAAAATTAAAAGTACCATTTAGGGACCTCCCCCTCCTTCTAATTAAGCAGAAGAGTTTCCAGCAAAGAACAGGGGCCCTGCAAACAACTCATTAGTCCTGAAGCAACAACAGAGGTTTCAGACGACAAGAAAGAGGCAAAAGAGCCCTGGCTACATGAAAAACTCAAAATAGATTGAGATCCCCAAGGGATCACAATGGAACCTCATTAGTGAACAAACACTACAAAGAAATTGTGAAATGACAGATATATAATAAGAATACAGATGGCAAATAAGATGAATGGAATTAAAGAGAAAGTTAAAAACCAACAAAGAGAAGCAAGCAAACAAACAAACAAAAAGTACTTCAGGAAATCAGTGAAAAAGTCACTAAAAGGCCAGATGATATAAGGAAGGATATAATAGAACTGAAGGAAATTAAAGACTTATTTAGGGAATTTCAAAACTTAGCAGCAAGCACCAGCAATAGACTAAACCAAGAAAGAAACTCAGAGCTTGAAGACAAAGCAATCAAGCTAACTCAGTCATCTAAAGAGGCAGAGAAATTAAAAAAAAAAATGTAGAACCATCACCCAGGGAGATATGGGACAATGCAAAGTAGATTAACCAATGAATTATAGGTATCCCCGAAGGAGAAGAAAGAGCTAAAGGCATGGAAAACCTATTTGAGGGAAATATTGAGGAAACCTTTCCCAGTATAACCAAAGACACAGACATCCAGCTCCAAGAAGGTCATCAAACTACAGAAAGATTAATACCAAATAGGATATCTCCAATACACACAGTAATAAACCTGGCCAAAGTCATAATAGGAGAGAAAATTCTACAAGTTGCTAGATAAAAGCAACTACTGGCCTGAAAAGGAAAACCCATCAAACCCATCAGGCAAACAGTAGATATATCAGTGGAGACTCTATAAGCCAGAGAGAAGTGGGGCCTTTCAATCTTAAATAGAATAAGTGCCAGCTTAGATTTTTGAATCCTTCAAAAGTAAGTTTCACAATTGCTAGAGAAATTAAATCTTTCACAGACAACCAAATACTGAGGGAATTTGTCATGACCAGACTTAACCTGCAGGAAATATTCAGAACTTCATTATACATGAATCAACAAAATAGGTATCAGTATAAAACCACTGAAAAAATCTAAAGCTCACAACACTTATAAAATATATCCTAAGAAGTAAAACAAAGCAAGAAGATACTATCCAATATGATAAAAACAGCATCCTACATATTAGTTCTATCTCTTAACATTAATGGTTTGAAGCTGCTACTCAAAAGACACAAGCTGGCTGAATGAATAAAACACATAAGCTGGGGTGGCGCCTGTGGCTCAGAGGAGTAGGGCACCGGCCCCAAATGCCAGAGGTGGTGAGTTCAAACCTAGCCTCGGCCAAAAACTGAAAAAAAAAATAAATACAGAAATAAATAAATAAAATAAGCTGGCTGGGCACAATAGCTCACACCTGTAATCCCAGCACTCTTGGGGGGCCAAGATGGGACAATCCCTTAATTTCAGGAATTTGAGACCAGCCTGAGCAACAGTGAGACACTGTCTCTACTAAAAACAGAAAAATAGCCAGGTATCCTGGCAGGTGCTTGTAGTCTCACCTACTCAAGAGGCTGAGGTAAGAGACTGTCTTGAGCCCAAGAGTTTGAGATTGCTGTGAGCTATGATGCTACAGCACTCTACCGAAAGTGACAGAGTGAGACTGCCTCAAAAAAAAAAAAAAAAAAATAACAAAATAAGCCAACTATCTACTGTGCCCAGGAGATACATCTACACCACAAGGATGCATACAGTCTCAGTGTGAAAAGATGGAAAAAATATTCCATGTAAATGGAAACAAAAGAGAACAAGTGCAGCCATTCTCATATCAGAGAAGATTGACATCAAGTCAATAATAATGAAGAAAGATAAACATGGTCATTATATAATGATATATGGAGAAATTCAACAAGAAACATAATAATCTTAAATATTATGCACCTAACACAGGAGCATCCAGATCCATAAAGCAAAGACTACTAGTAGATCTAAGCAAAGAATTAAACAATAGCATAATCATGGTTGGGGACTTCAACACCTTCCTGACAGAACTAGACACATCATCTAAGCAGAAAATAAATAAACACTGGTCTTGGATAGAACTCTAAAACAAATGGGCCTAACAGACATTTACAGAGCATTTTGTGCAAAAAAAAAAAAAAAGAAAGAAAGAAAGAAAAACATGAAATATACTTTCCTCTCATCAGCAAATGGAACATTCTCCAAGAATTAATGATATCTTAGGCCACAAAACATGTCTAAATATATTTAAAAAAAAAAAAAAGCCAAGTGTGGTAGCTCATACCCATAATCCTAGCACTGTGTGAGGCCAAGACAGGTGGATCACTTGAGCTCTGGAGTTCAAGACCAGCCTGACAACAGCAAGCCATGGTCTCTAAAAATAGCTGAGGATTGTGGCAGGTGCCTGTAGTCCCAGCTTCTCAGGAGCATGACACGAGAGAATCACTTGAGCCCAAGAGTTTGAGGTTGCTGTGAGTGGTGATTCCAGGACACTCTACTAAGGTTGACAAAGTAAGATTTGTCTGGGGGAAAAAAAACAGAAATCAGGCAATGGTGGAATAAAAGCTAGAAACATCAAGAGAAACGCACAGTTCTACAGTCATGAAAATTAAAAAATCTGCTGCTGAAGAGGGGTCAATAATGAAATTCAGATGAATATCAAAGATTCCTCAAAATGAATGACAAAGGTGACATGAACTATCAAAATCTTGGGGATTCATCAAAAGCATCCTAAAGGGAAAATTCATGGACTTAACTGCCTACATCAAAATAACAGAAAGATCACAAATTAATAAATTAATGGCATGTCTCAAGAAACTAGGAAAGGAAGAACAAATCAAACCCAAAGCTAGCAGAAGAAAAGAAATAACTAAAGTCAGAGCAGATGACCTAATTAAAAAATATATAAAAATAAAAAAATAATAATAAAGTCAAAGCAGAGCTAAACAAAATGGAAAACAAACAAACAAAAAGTCAGTGAAAAAAAGTTGATTCTTGGAAAAGATAAACAAAATTTATAGACCTCTTGCAGAATTAACCAAGAAGAAGAGAAAGGAGATAAATAAACTTAATCAGAAATGAAAGGAAAGATATTGCAACTGATACCACAGAAATAAAAAATAGTATCTGTGAATATTATGCAAACTACTATGCACACAAACTCAAAAGTATAGAGGAAATGAACAAATTCCTGGAAGCAGACAATCTCCCATTATTTATTTTTTATTTTATTTTTTTTTGAGACAGAGTCTCACTATGTTGCCCTTGGTAGAGTCCCATGGTGTCACAACTCACAGCAACCTAAAGCTCTTGGGTTTAAATGATTCTCTTGCCTCAGCTTCCTAGTATCTGGGACTACAAGTGCTCATCAGAATGCCAGGCTATTTTCATTGTTGTTGTTGTAGTTGTCATTGTTGTTTGGCAGGCCCAGGCTGGGCTCGAGCCCTGGTGCATGTGGCTGGCACCCTCGCTGCTGAACTAAAGGTGCAAACAACCTCCCACTATTTAATAAGAAAAAAATACAACTCTTGAGTAGACCAATAATGAGTGACAAGAAGGACGCAATAATAAAATATCTTATCCTCTATAAAAACCCCAGAGAAAATGGAGTCCCAGCCAAATTTTACTAGACCTACAAAGAAGAGCTAGTACCCATACTGCAGAAATTATTCCATAACAATGAGGACAGAATACTCACCAACTCATGCCACGAGGCCAGTATTACCTTGATACAATAACCCAGAAAGAATACACAAAAAGAAAACTATAGACCAGTATCCTTTATGAATATAAATGCAAAAATAGTAAAATACTAGCAGACCAAATTCAACAGCACATCAAAATAATAATACACCATAACAAAATGGGCTTAATCCTATTGAGGATTCACATAATCTTATGTGATTTACTACATAGACAGAAGCAAAAAACAAAGACCAGATAAATGATCATCTCAATAGATTCATAAAAAGCATCTGATACAATTCCGCACCCTTTCGTGATAAATGCCCTCAACAAACTAGGCATAGATGGAACATATCTCAAAAATATAACAAAGATATATGACAAACCCACAATCAATATCACACCAAACAGAGAAAAGTTAAAAGCATTACCATGGAGAAAGGGAACAAGACAAGGGTACCCACTGTCACAACCTCTACCTAGCCAGAGCAATCAGGCAAGAGAAAGACATAAAGAATACCAAATTGGGAAAAAGAAGGACAAACTATTTCTTTTTGCTGATGATGTGATTTTATATCTAGAAAAACCGAACAACTCCACCAAGAGACTCCTAGGATTGATAACTACATTCAGCATTCAGCATAGGCTCAGGCTATAAAATCAATGCACACTAATCGGTGGCATTTCAATTCACCAGTAACAATTAAGCTGAAAATTAAAATAGAGACTCAATACCACTCAGAACTGCTACAAAGAAATTAAAATACCTAGAAGTACACTTAACCAAGGAGGTGAAGCATCTCTACAAAGAGAACTACAAGACTCTGAGGAAAGAAATCGCAGACAACACAAACAAATGGAAAAACACATCATTTTGTTATGTTGGTTCTACATATCATCTTCTTTTTTTTTTTTTTTTTTTTTTTTTGAGACAGAGCCTCAAGCTGTCCCCCTGGGTAGAATGCCGTGGCATTACAGCTCACAGCAACCTCCAACTCCTGGGCTCAAGCGAGTCTCCTGCCTCAGCCTCCCAAGTAGCTGGGACTACAGGCACCCGCCACAACGCCCAGCTATTTTTTGGTTGCAGCCATCATTGTTGTTTGGCGGGTCCGGGCTGGGGATTCGAACCCGCCACCTTAGGTGTACGTGGCTGGCGCCTTAGCCAGTTGAGCTATAGGCGCCGAGCCACTACATATCATCTTCCATGCTCATGGATGGGTAGAACCAATATTGTTAAAATGTCCATACTACCCAAGTAATTCACAGAGTCAATGGAATCCTGGTCAAAACACTAGCATTATATTTCACAGATCTAGAAAAAATAATTCTATGCTTTCTTTGGAACCAGAAAGGAGTTTAAATAGCCAAAGTAATCACAGCCAAAGGAACAAATCTCAAATTATCACATTATCAGACTTCAAAGTGTACTACAAGGCTATAGTAATCAAAAGAGCATGGTATTGGTGCAAAAGTGGCGAAACAGATGAATGGAACAGAATGGAGTCCAGACATAAAACTATCCACATACAGTCATCCAATCTTTGACAAAATATATGCTGGGAAAAAAATCCTCTATTTAATAAATGGCACTGGGAAAACTGGATAGCAGAAGAATTAAAGGGGATTCATATCTCTCATCACTCCCCAAAATTAATTCAAGATGGGTAAAGGACGTAAATGTTAGGCATGAAACCACAAGAATACTATAAGAAAAGGTTGGAAATGTCTTCTAGCTATCGGCCCAAGTAAAGAACTTATGAGGAAGATCCCAATGGCAATCACAGCAACAACAAAAATAAATACATTGGACTTGACTAAATTAAAAGCCTTCACAGAAGAAGAAGTTGTGACAGTGGGATTGTTTATTGCAGAACAAACAATCTACAGAATCGGAGAAAATAGTCACAAGCTCTACATCTGATAAGGGGCCAATCACCACAAATCTGCAAAGAACTCAAAGCGAATCAGCATGTATAGCACAAACACTATCATTAAAAAGTGGGCAAGAGACATAAACAGAAGCTTTTCAAAAGAAGATAGACGAATGGCCGATAAACATATAAAAAATGGTTAAGTTAACATCACTAATCATTAGGGGAATTCAAATTAAAACCACAATGAGGTATGGCCTTATCCCGGTTAGAATGACTTTTATTGAAAAATCCAAGAATAATACACGTTAGCGTGGATGCAGAGAAAAACAAACACATGCACTGCTGACGGGAATGCAAGTTCATACAACCGCTATAGAAATCAGTCTGGAGATTCTTCAAAGAACAAAAGGTAGATCTACCATGTTATACAGCAATCCCACTACTGGGTATTATCCAAAGGAAAAGAAGTCATTTTATTAAAAAGAAAACTGCACTTGAATGTAAAATCAAACACCACATATACTTGCTATTAAATTGGAACTAACCAATAAGCTCACGTGCACAGAGAGAAGTAAAACTCAGTGCAAATCAGGCAGGGGAGAGGAGGAAGAGGAGGATGGGCAAAAACCTACCAAATAGGTATAACAAACACCGTCCAACTGATGGGCACACTTATAACCCCGATTCTATGACAAAATTTAGAGAAAAACATTTGTACTCCGACAATATTTTGAAATTTAAAAAGGAAAAATAGTTAAGTAGCAAAAATATAAATATTAAGGAATTTCTTATCTGTATTTTACTACGTATCCAAATACCATCATTCAGTTATAGAATACCAAGATATGTGTAGTAATTAAATTGTTTTATCTTTGATATTTTGCAAACGTTCAGTAACATAAAAACCATAATTTTACATGTTGTGATATTTTGAATACAGGTTTATTTGTTATAGTAAAAGGGTAGAATCTATATGACATATTACAAGCTTGACGTAACATTTTATTACTGGATAATCAGGAAGCTTCTATTTGTATTCTTCCTGATTGTCAAAAATATTAGGAACAGACGTGTCTTAACTTTAACTCATTACTCAACTCTTATACCTCACTCCCTCTACTGCTCCCCCATGTTGTCTATCATAAAAAATCATACCCTTAACCATCTCCTTGCCCTATCTAGTTTCTGTAATATTGGGTGCCTCATCTGGTTTGATAGTCTTAAAAATTATTATACCCTTTGATTACAATAAGTCTTTTAATTAATTATTATACCCTTTGATTACAATAAGTCCATTTTTACTTTAGATAATTCCAAACCCATTTGAATAACAATTTTTTAAAATACCATCCCTGATTCATTTAATTAGTTCATTTCTTTTGCAACATGCCACTATTGTGTTTTTTGTCACAAATATTTACCATTTAAATATCTCTCTTCTCCACAAGGCTGTAAGCTTCTACAGTAAGGTGTGGTGTCTAAAATGTTCATCATAGTTTTCTATCCACAGCTCAAAGTCTGCTGTGTTGTGTATTTCTTAAACTGAATCACATTGAATCTAATGAAAAGTACAGTATTTAGTTGCAAGTAAGGCCAATAGCAGGATCATTTCTCTAGAACATGAATAAAGTGTGAAAAGCTATAATAAAGGATAATAAAATAATAAACAGAACCTATCTCAAGAAAAACATTAGGAAGAGGAAATCCCCAATGCTATCGATAGCCCATATGCTGACTTTACCAACAAAACCAGATCTTTTTTTTTTTTTTTTTTTTGTAGGAAAGGTCTTGATTGGTAGGGGAGGGAGGCTGCAGAGCAGCACCGAGGAGGAGAGAAGAGAGGGGAGATAAGGAGAGAGTGGGGGAAAGAAGAGAGAGAGAGAGCAGAGCAGAGTGAAGGGGAAGACAGGAGAGAGAGAGAGAAGGAAGGCAGAAGGAGGCGAGAGAGAGAGAGAGAGAGAGAGAGCGCGCAAAACCAGATCTTTATTCCAGCAAATGTCAATAATGCACATTAGCATTCTTTCTCAACTTGCTAATGCTGTTGGACTGCTTCATCATTCTTTCTTTATAACAAGTTTTCAGTACTTTAAATAATGGATGTTTAGACCATTCTCTTAATGTGAAACTTTGATCAAAAGTGTCTGTGTTGAAAGATAAATATAAAATATGTGAGAAATTTGTATAACTATGTTTCATTGTTTAATCAGTCTGGTTAATGCTATGTCCGAGCATTTAAATAGACGCTTGGGCTTTAGAAAGACATGAGAAAAGTTTCTGCAAGATCTAATTGCTAAGAAGCCAAATTAGTTAATATTTATATGCCTAAAAAGAAATGTTTCTAATTTAGCATATTTGCTAATAAAAACACTTTCCTTGACACAAAAATAAGAGCTATTTTTCTCTTACACGGTCTGACATACAAGAAAATACATAACATCATTCCCTAGAAATGGAAAGAGGTAACAAATTATTTTTATTGTTGCAGTTTATCTTCTTATTGAAGGATTTATAGCAGATACTCTAGCCATTCTCTTTTTTTTGGTCCAGGCCTGGGTTTAAACCCGCCACCTCCAGCATATGGGGCCGGCACCCTACTCCATTAAGCCACAGGCGCCTCCCCTGGCCACTCTCTTTTAACACTTATATCTTAAAATGTTTTAAAATAATCATTAAAGCATCTATGTTGCTTTTTGAAATTTAAACTTTTTTTTTTTTTAATTTCAGGTTAATGTGAGGGTACAAACAACCAGGTCACAATATTTGAATTTGTTAGGTACAGTGCCTCCTGCACTTGTGTCCTGCACCCTTTGGTTGTTGGGTCCTTAGCTATGCAAGAAATTTTCAGTTTAATTAAGCTTCATTTGTTTCTTTTGTTGTTGCAATTTTCTCTGAAGTCTTCTTCATAAAAATCTTTCCCCAGGCTGACATCCTCAAGAGTTTTCCCCACCATTTCTTTTAGGATTTTTATCATTTCATGCCTTAGATTTAAATCTTTTGTCCATCTTGAATCAATTTTTGTTCAGTGATGAAAGGTGCAGATCCAATTTCAGTCTTTTACCTGTGGTTATACAGTTCTCCCAGCACCATCGATTGAATAGGGATTCTTCCCCCCCACACACAGTGGATGCTTTTATTTGGTTAATCAAAGATTATATTGCTATAAGAGCCTGGTTACATCCCTTGGTTTTCTATTCAATTCCGTATGTCCATGTCTCTATCTTTGTGCCAATATCATGTTTTCATCAATGTGGACTTGTAATATAGCCTAAAGTCTGGTAGAATGAAATTTAAACTTATAATGACATTATACCACTTATATACTGGTAGTCTACCTTAAGACCTTGTAAAAACGTAATCAATACCAATTCTTTGACAACTAAAAATTAGAAGACCTACTAAAGCTTTGAGAATTGTACAATTTAAATGAGATCTAAAATATTGTTATATTGCACAGGGCAAAAATTTTAAGAAATATTCAAAATATAGATTAAAACACTAAATTTATTCTTCAGTCTATTCACGATTTCTGAGTTGTTATTCTTCAATGATAAGAAGTACCTACAGTTTGATTTGAATTGATACACTGGTTGCAGGAATGAAAATTATTTGAAGCTGTGTACAAAACTATAGAAGGCTTTTATACTCCTGGTTTTCTTTTAACTACATTTATATTCATGTGTCCATCTCCTATAAACTGACACAAAAAGCAGGTAAACTAATTAATAGTGAGCTGAATTTCCTAACGGGCATAATAGTCATAGGATATATCTTACAGAGAAATAGAATGTCTATAAAACTATTCTTAATATATATTTACAGAATTATAATGATACCAAATGATTTTTAAATTTATCCTAGATGGAAAAAACTTCAACCAAGGTATTATCAAGCAATTAATACTACTAAACTCTGCTATAAAGGAAATGATAGAACAAGAGAATTTTCTCAATGCACCTCACTCCTCAATAGTAAAAATTGCAAGCTTCAAAAATAATACATACGGTAGAATCAGAAATAATTCACAAGACTGAAGGAAATGTATATGAAGTTGGAAAATTAAGTTTGTGAACTCATCTTAGAAAAAGTGCTATACCTTACTGGCGAATATCACCATAGTCAGCTCTTCTCCCCTTGGAGAGCTATGCACTGAGAGCACTGCCTGGTCCACCCTTCAAAGCAATTTTGGAACTCTTTCTGGAATGGCCATCAAAGCTCTCATCCTCTTACCCTTGATGTCTTGAATATCATCAAAATGGCTTTTTTTCAGTATTTTCTTTATCCTTTGGTAAAGAAAAAAGTCATTGGAGGCCATATCGGGTGAGTAAGGAGGGTGTTCCAATACAGTTATTTCTTTACTGGCTAAAAAATCCCTCAGAGACAATACTGTGTGAGCTGGTGCACCATCATGATTCAAGAGCCACGAGTTGTCAGCCAAGATTTTTAGTTAAGATTTTCCTATTTCTTTCTTCAGGTTACTTGATCTGATGTGCTTCTCACAGCCAGTGATTTGGATACACAACTCAATAATTTGTTTCATGTTTTCATCAGTTCTTCTCATTACTGGATGCCCTTTCTTCATCAGTAATGCTTTCTCTCCCCTCAGAAAAATGTTTAATCCATTTGTACACTGCCATTTTCTTCATGACATTATTCCCATCAGCTTGAACTAACATGTTCCTGATTTCACTTCCACTCTTGCCAACTTTAACAAGAAATTTAATGTTTGTTCATGACTCTAATTCAAGCTCCAACATTCTCACAATAGCACACAAAAACATGCAACAACAATAATGAACACTACTCAGCAAGACACCACCACACATCAACACAAACACAGCTTTGAGACACTAACATACTAAGGGTATGAAACCTTACCGAGTTGTTTGTACCATGCTACCAATGTAAGTGCACAGTGGTGAGTTCATGAACTTAATTGTCAGCCCTTGTATGTATGTCTTTTCATATGCACACTTCTCATAAATACCAGTGAAACACATACATGCAGATTATTCAGCACACTGTATACTAGATAGGTTCAAGCAATACTTCTTGAAGAAATAGATGAACAAATACAAAACATACAAAATATACTATCCATGCTACAGAATTAACACCAAGAATGGCATACTAACTCCCAAACCATACTAAATTAACAAAACTTTACAAAGACATGTTAGTAATGTTGGTGTTTAATTATGAAAATACATTTCAGTTCAGCAATGGAGAATTAGATGACCCATAGGTAAGTGAACATATAAATTGTGTGAGATATATATTTATTAATATCGCATAGGAAACATTACTTGTATTTTATTGAATATCTCTCTAAGTTAAACACATAAAATATGTTTCTTTTATTATTTTATTTACTCTGCACAATGATTCTTTGATGTGATAGTGATTTTACTAAATACATGAAGCAATAAATTAGTTTATGTCACAGAAGAAGTAGATCTCAAAACCAGGTATTTCTGAAGCCCAGGAGCATGTTCTTACACAGTACCTGTTTTACCTCGAAATTTTTGGTCTTGCCATTAGGTTAAGAATTAGTTTCATCTATACAGAAAAATACGGTAACTACTGCAGATTGATAGCTAGAGAAAGAGAGGAATGCTTTCTTTGTAAAGTGCCTGATAACATTGGTTATCCTAAGAAAAATTAGAAAAAGCTTAAATAATATAATAACATTTTTAGGGAAAAATAAACAATATTATATGTATAGTAGTATAGTCCTCCAAACTTATGTTTGTCAAATTTATGACATATTAATATATTTGTTATAATTCAAGATTTTAAAATTATAAAACTGTTTACATAGCACAACTGCTTAAACTAGACAACTGTAAATGAAATTCATATAAACATGAAGAGAATATATCATGATTTTGTTGTTACCATTTGGGGATAATTTTTCAAAAAGGTTTGAGATATAATTTAACTAATTTTATTTTATCAACTTTTATTTTGAAGTTATTACTCCCCTGTGTAATATCATAGAGTATACATAGTTCCGCATCTTACCTTGATAGCTAATATCATCTGCGTAAGTCATGATAATGCTTAAAATGATCCCTTCAAAGAGTATTTAAAGATGTTTTGTCACACACTTTACATAAATTTGAATCTCTCAATCATTGCCCTTCA
>NW_003852404.1:30867692-30903159 GCF_000181295.1 Otolemur garnettii
CCCCCCAGCAACTCGGAGAAGCCAAACAAATCAGAACTTGCATGAGTGACTCAGAAAGGACACTGCTGCTGTTTCCTGAACTGAAATCATGGAACGTAACACAGTCTGACTCGAAACCTTCCTAGTGACTAAGTATTTTAGACAATAAATGGTAACTTTTTGACTCCGTAGTTAGGAAAGAAATTTCAGTTTTTAATAAACAGGTACACTGAGAAATAATATATGCCTCAGGGATATGTTCTTGATTGTACAAAAGAACTATTCTTTGACTTTCCTAAAGACAAAAAGGTGAATAAAGGAAGACGTTTGAAATTATTTTTCAGATCAATCTTTTCTACTGGCATTTTTCTATTATTTCCTCAGGCACATTTTCTTTCATCATTGAAATTGATTTCTCATTTCCTTTGTCCTCTTTTAAGGATTTTAAATTATTTGGCTGCACATTTTATATTTTGTTATAGAAAATTTAAACATGCATAGATGAAATTAAATTCATGCTTATCCTTCCCCCAACTGAAAAACTTGTCCATGTTCTACCATTCTTAGTTCATTCCATGTCTATATCCTAACATGGAGAAGTTGATAATTACAATAATGTGTGTGACAATGATGACTGTAGTGACTTTTTAAAGTAGAGTTCACAGAGTTTGAAATGAACAAGTCTTGGGCTGGCTCAAGCTCAGCGGTTCTTTTGCCTCTTCAGTGAAACAGAAATGAACAAGTCTTAAAGATACAATTTTAAAATTAAATGCCCCCTCATAAAAAACATACTTCTATCATATTTCTATCTTTCCAGAAATTTCCCTAATGTCACTTTCCAGAAAAATCTAGCCCTTACAGGAAACCACTCTTTTATCTGATTCAAATCAATTTATTTTTGCCTGTTCTGGGACTTCAGATAAATGGAATTTTACAATGGTTTGTTTTGTTTCTGAGTGTTCTCTCTCGAGGTATTGTGGAAATCTATTTGGCTGCATCATTAGTTAATCCCTTATTATTGCTGAGTGGTAGCCCATTCTATAGATATACAGAAATATATTTATTCTTTTATTCATTGGCATTTGGGTTGTTCCTAGTTTAGTACTGTGTGTAAAACTCTTAAGAATATTCTTCAACAAGTCTACTCATGGACATATGGGTTTATTTCTCTTCCATAGAGAATGGTGGAATTGTGGGATTGTTGGATCAAAAAGTAGACACTCTGAAGTGAGGATACCATTTTATTTTTAATATATGAGATACTAGCTTCTCCACATTTTCCAATAGCAAGTGTTGTTAGTCATTTTACTTTTAGCCATTTGGATAGATGTATAATCAGTGATATTTCATTGTGATTTTAATTTATATTTTCTTAATGAGTAGTAATATATAATTTCTCTTGTGCTTTTTGGACATTTTTATTAACAAATTTTTATGGGAAATGTCTGTTCAAATATTTTCTCATTTTTATTTAGATTTTTTGAAAATATTGTTATTGATTAGAGGAGTTTTAAAATATGTATATTCTAGGGATAAGTCCTTTGCAGAATTTGTTTTGCAAATATTTTCTTTCAGTCTTTGCTTGCTTAGCTTATTTATTTTTCTCTTAATGGTGTCTTTTTTTCCTGAAATGTAAATGTTAAAATTAGCATGATTTACAAACAATCATTTAGGAAAGCATGGAATTGAATTTAATGGTGTCTTGATGGCCGGATTTTAAATTTGTAGAATTTTGATTTTTTAAAAATATTTTTATGTCCTGTTTAAGAAATCTTTACCAAATTATAAAAGTATATCTATATTTTTCCATGTCTCCTCATAAAATCTTAGCTTTTAAAATTATGTATAATTCATTTCAAATTATCTTTTGTATATAGTAGAAGGAATTGTTAATTTTATCCACAGGAATATCCAGGATGGAAGTTCTGTTTACTTAAATAGCAAACCACTGACCAAACTGTAGTTCTAGTTCTATAATCTCTATTCTGATTATTGATTATGCTTTCATTATATCAATGTCATATTATCTCTTCTTTATGGTACATATTTAAGGTACACAACATGATGTTTTGGCATACATATACATAATGACATTATCACTATAGACAAGCAAATTAATATATCTATCACCTGCAGAGTTAATTTTTGTACGTACATGTGGTAAGAACATCTAAAATCTACTCTTAGGAAATTGTTAGTATACGACATAATATTATTAACTATAGTTCTCATGCTATAATTATGTAGAATTATCTCTAGGTTCATCCTATGTAACTGCAAATTTGTACCCTTTAACTATACCTCAACCAGGCCACCGAACAGACCCAATGGGGTAAGGGTAATCTCTTCAACAAGCAGTGTTAGGAACACTGAATATCCATGTGCAAAGGAATGAAACTGAAGCCTTCTCTTACACCATACACAAAAACCAACTCAAAATATATTAAAGACCTAAATGTGAGACTTGAAGTTATAAAACTTCTAGAAGAAAATATAGAGAATAAACTTCTTAATATTGACTTTGGCAATGGTTTTTTAGACATCACACTGAACGCTCAGGCAACAAATGGAAAAATAAACCAGTAGGATTCCATCAAATCAAAAAGCTTCTGTACAGCAAAAACAATTAGCAAAAGTTAACTGACAGGATGGGAGAAAATATTTCTAAACCATATATCTGATAAGTATATAAGGAACTCACAAAACTCAATAGCAAAGATCAAATAACCTAATTTAAAAATGGACAAAGGACCTGAATAGCTATTTTTCCAAAAACAAAAAAACTAGTTAACAGGTATATGAAAGGGTATTCATGTCACTAAATCATCAAGGAAATGCAAATCCAAACTACAATTAGATATCATTTAACTCCTGTTAAGATGGCCATTATCAAAAAAGTAAATAAATAACAAGTATTGATGAGAATGGAAGGAAAAGGGAGCCCTCGTACAGTGTTAGTAGAACTGTAAATTATTAATACAGCCAGCATGGAGATTCCTCAGAAATTAAAAATAGAACTACCATATGACCCAGCAATACCTCTGCTGGGTTTATACCTAAAGAAAATGAAATCAGTACTTTGTAGGGGTTTCTGTGCTTCCATGTTCATTGTAACATTCTACACAATAACCCAAATATTGACACAACCAAAGTGTCCATCAGTGGATGATGGGTAAAGAAATCATGATTATACATAATGAAATACTATGTGTATCATATTTAATACATAATGGAATATCCAGCCTTGAAAAAGGAGGTGCTGCCGTTTGTGATAACATGGATAAACCTGGAGGCCAGGTGAAATAACCCACAACAGAAAGAAAAATACCACACAATTGCACTTAGATGTGGAATCTATAAAAGCAATCAACTATATGGAAACAGTGAATAGAATGGTGATTACCAGGAGTGGGGAGAGGGAGGAAACGGGGAGATGTAGGTCACAGGTACAAGTTTGCAACTATATGGCATGAGTACCCTATTGTTTTCATTACTCAGTTTATTACTGTCTTTATTTCGGTAATGTGAGCACTCCAGCTTTCTAAGATCTTTTCTAAGATCAATTTTGGTATTCTAATCCTTTGGCACGTTAAAACAAATTTTAGAGTGATTTTATCATTGTTCTTTGTTTAGGTTAGAGATTTTTTTTAATCAATAAGTTAATTTGAAGAGAACTGATATCTTAATAACATTGGGTCTTACACACCATGAAAATGGCCTATTTATGTAGATTTTCTTTATATGAAAAATAAAATGTAAAAAGCTATAAGAATTTCTAAAGAGCTGTCTTGGCGCTATTTGTAGAATTCTGGTATCCCAACTTTGCCCAATATCTTACCTTTGAAACTCTTGATGCACATTAGACAGTAACAGTGAAAAGGGTGAATTGAGTAATGTTATTTGTGCACAAAAATCAAAATGTTTTAAAATGCATTTTATTTTTGGAAATGTAATTCAGACTTACACTTGCTTTTTATGAACTAGTTTCAGTATAGGAAACTATTCCACTTTATTCTTTCCCAAAATTGTTTTTCCTAAGCACAGCTTTCATGGGAATAAAGAATTTATGAAACCGCTTACAAATAAATTCTCCCAATGAGAAATGATTGGTCCAAAATGCCAATAGTGTTGAAATTGAAAAACTCTGCTATAATTGAAGCTATCCAAAGGCTTAAAGAGATCAAAATCTTAGAATAGATTGATCAAGGAAGACCTCCGGTCACTCATCACTGACTCTGTGCCCTACAGGGGTCCAGAGGAGACTCTCTTTACCATAGCTACAAAAAAATACATTGGCAATGGAAACTCCAAAATCCTTGAAAAGATATCTGGCAGTTGTTTGTTTGCTGTATAGCAGAAATGACAAAGGGAATTGCTATTATCAGAATTAGCTCACTGAATTCAAATGGGGATGAGAAAAATCCAGTGGCAGAATCAAGCAGTAACATTTAATTGCCAAAGAAAAATTGTCAAGGTTATCTTAGAGGGCAGCAGAGTTGAAGCCAGCATGAAAATATTTTGACTTGCTTAAATCTTTAGCTTTGGCTAATTGATCACGATGTTTCCAGAAATGAAATAGAGGGGAAGTCTAACAGAGTCTTATTTAATTCACATTAATAGAAAAGCTCTAGGTCTGGTGAACAGAAGTCTAACTTGCATTACCACCCTAGAAAGGTACAGTCTCTTTCTTCATTAAAGTATTACCAGACTTTAGCAGTTTACAGTGCTAAAGCTTTTGAATTAAAGAGAGTTAGGATGTACTTGAGGTTATCCTGCTTCAATGCTAAAAATTTATACTGTAAATTTTCCTCTTTGGCATTTCCAAGGTCACTAGGACAACTGTACATTGGAGAGATGGGATAATCCAAGTTTTCAGGGATTGCTGGTCAGTGACTGTGAACTGACACTAATTCCCAAGGACTCAAAACACTTCTGTGGTTTAGCAGTAGGAACAGGGGATTCAGTGTTCAAGTGATCAATACAGTGTTGTTTCAATCAGCCCTGTACATTCTGGAAACCATCAGGTGGTTATTTTCTCTGCTTCAGAATGAAGAATTGTAATAGACATACTCAGCTCCTGATAGACTTCCCATGTGGACTTCTCAACAAAAGGAACTGGGACTGCTGTGTTAGGAAAGATCAAAGGGAGGCCACCACACCTCCTACCTAACACGTTAGATCAATAGCAGCACCACGTACCTTGATAGGTTGCAGTAACTAGTGTCACCAGCAGGAGTGATGATAAAGCAATTAGTACCACAAACGGTCTAGAGTTCTCTGCACATCTTCTTACCCAGGATACCAGAAGAGTAAACTTCTACCATTTCCCAGTTCTGTGTTCATAATTTCTAAGGTTTTCATCAAAGAGCACTTCTGATAAGTACAGTGGGTAAAACATCTTGCCTATGCAACCACACAATTCCCACAACTCACCTAATCAGAGCAACAGAACTTCAAGGCCCAGTAGTCAAGGGGCAATAGATTCAAGCTAGTCCTCCACAGATAAAATTATTTGTCTTCATCAGTGTTAAAACTCATCCCCAAAGCCTCCATAATTTTACCTCGCTCCAAATGGAGTTAGTTAGATTCAACCTTGTTCAGCTTCTGGCTTCAGTTTGATTTCAGATACATGTTCTTTCTTATAGTGATGGTATTAACATAGGGTGGAAATCTCATTGCCCCACTGGAAATGAGGAGTGAGGAGTCCAATTTCAGTTCTGTGCATTTAATCAATTTTCCCATGTTTTTCACTTCTTCACTCACCCCAATTATATTTTCCTAGAAGACCCTCACCATTTCCCCCTTAGATTTTTTAGTATGTGTGTGTGAATAGCTCACAATACATGATTAATTCTTGTTAATTTAATAGGCTCTCTCTCTGTGGGCATCTTTACTTTCTTATTCTTAATATTGTCTGTTTCCCCTCTTTGTTTCAAGATAACACAACAGGTAGTAAAGTTACTGTTTTCCTTCTTAATGTTATTTCAGTTCCACCCTATAAATTTTATTTGTTTGTTTGTTTTGGTTGCGGTGGAGGGGGTCCTTTTGTTTTGTTTTGTTGAGATAGAGTCTCACCCTGTGCCCTGAGTAGAGAGCAGTGGTGTCATCATAGCTCACTGCAACTTCAAACTCAGGCTGGGGGCATCTGCAGCCTCAGCCTCCTAAATCGCTGGGATTACAGGCGCTCATCACTGTGCCCAATGGGGTTGGGTTTTTTTATTAGTATTTTTTATTTTTTTATTTTTGTTAAGTCAGGGTCCCACTCTTGTTCAAACAAAGTCTCCAACTCCTGAGGTCAAGCAATCCTCCTGCCTCAGCCTCCCACAATACTGAGATTATAGGCATGAGCCACTGCGCCTGGCCCATTCTATAAATTTTTATATATATTATAGCCTTTATCATTTATTTCTATTTTTAAAACATTTCCACAGCGTTTCTTTACTTCATTTAATTTTTTATTTCGTTTGCTATTTTGCTCTTCCCCATATCGAGAGAAAAACTCCCTTTCTCCTTTTTAATGTTTGTGATTTTTCCTTTAGTCCTTGACCAAAGTTTTCAGAGGTTTTTCTGTATCATACTTGCAAGAACCCATATTTAAATTCACAAATTTCACTGAGGTGAGTGGAGGCACAGATAGGTGGTTACTTTGTGTTGGCATTTATCTTCCATTAGTTCTGCTTTCAGGTGATTTCTTATGTCTCTATTTGGGTGATTTTACTGTTCTTGTTTCTGTTTAATCTTGAACTGAAATTATTTATTATAGTTTATGTTTACTTTTTTAATTATAAAAGATGATGAACGCTGTGTGATCTCTGACTACTGCTAAGAATAAATATTACAAGTTTCTAAATATATTGTATTTTCAATTTTGATACTGTGTTTATCAAAAAATTTTGTTGTAATTCTTTCAAGCATTTATGCATAGTATGCCTTTGATTACCTTAGAGTTACATTTTTTAACACATGATTTTTTCCAATGCCATTATTAATGGAATAGAGTATAGACAAGCTATTTTGCCAAATGTCATGCAGCTAGCTCCTGCCACACCTTTAAATTTCTGAGTCTTCATATTTTCCACTAAACCAAAGAGTATTTTTCTATTTCAGCATCTATTCTTAATAGCTATGCTCTGCCTGGTAGTAATTTTCCTAGTTAGATGACAATTTTATAAATATTATCTCTCAAATATCAACATTAGAATTGTCTTTCAGGAGATCAATGATGAAATAGTTGATACTTTTAAAAAGATATTTAATTACTATCCAAAGACAGACATACAAAATCAGTCACAGCAGCTTCATCTGAAGACCACCAAGGCTTTGTCAAAAGCAATTCTATTTGCTTAATGATAAGCAATCAAGCCTTCCCTTGGATTTTATTTTCTTACAGATATTTTATTATTTCTGAGCTCCTCTACTAAATACCAAGCTAATTAGTTTTATTAGATTCCCAAATATGATCGGAATAAAATAATGGCTAAACTATCAATCTTTAAGGGCTAAAAATAAATTAAGCCTTTAATGTAATGGCACACACCTTAAAATGTCGTCTAATATCCTAAAAATTGCAAATATTATCTAGCTTTCTTTGATAAAGGGAAAATTCTTATAGAGAGAATTAGTATGTTTTTATTGAGCATTTTTTCAAATTGTAGTTGAATTGTTTCATTATTGTTGTTTTTATGTTTCTTCCCAATAAATGCAATCACAGAAGCTGCAACCACAAATGCAATATTGTTGATTTTTCATGGTTATTAACATCAGTAGAAACAATTGTGCCCTCTGGAAAGAACAAGCCAACCCATTTTCAGCATTCACAGTCACATTTTGAAAAGACAGAAGCAGCCTTGACATAAGACTAGAGTAACATGAGATAATCACTTCTTTCTTCAATCTAATCTATTCATTTCCAAAGAATGTGTTCTTTGATTTGAGGTGGGGAGAACATCTCATAAAACTACTAAGCATGTTAAATCACAATTATCTGTTCATATCATGGATATCTTAGTTTAAAAAGTGATTTTTCTGTTACTTTATGGAGTAGAGAGCCAAGTTCATAACATGAGAGAGACCCAATGTCAAAAATAGCCAGAGGCAGGAAGGACATTGAGGTCAGAAGCCCTCAGAGCTCTTAGACTCCAGAGGGAAGATTGCCACGTGTCTCAGGAAAACCCTAATGGGGAAGAACAAAGGAAAAAACCTACACTGGACTTTTTCAACCAGTTTATTACAAATGCTCAAACCTACTTGTAAATGCAATCAACTGGAAAGCTTTTTAAAAAGTACAAATATCCCTTGTCCCATCTCAGACCAATTAAACCAGAATCTTTGGAAGTGAGGCCCCGCCATCAGCACTTTTCAAAGCTCCCCTGGTGAATGTAGACTGTAGTTTGGTTTAAGAACTCTTGACCTCACTTCTGTTCACATTGCTCTCAGAGATTTGTCTTTGGCAGATGAGGTGTAACACAAGATAGCAACTGCTAGAAAATTTGAAGAATTGTATCTCTTCATCTCTTTAGCGTGAAATTGGTTTATCTCTCAGAAAAGCAAACTGACTTAGAGCTGCCATTTTGGGTATCTATTAATTGGTCTAAGCTTGGCTTTTCTCTTTTAAATATTCCATCCGATTACATAAAACTACATTTTACCACTTTAGAAACCATAGAAGATCCATTTTTAGCATATAATGTGACCATCCAACTTCCTGAGTATACTTTCTAGTACTTTTCTGAAATAAAAATTAATAATGGAGGATACTATCTTATCTTTGAATTCATTAGCTAGACAAAATATGGACAAATAATGAAAGCTGCAAGGCAGATGACATAGGATGGTACCCAGGTTTGGTTTAGAATAACAGCAAGAGTCCAAACAGAAAACTATGGGACAATATTCAGGTCTATGACCAAAATCTAAGGTCAAAGATTCTCCAATAGATGCTTGGCAGTCAGAATGTAAGATAGCAGCCTAAGCAACAGTAGCTCACGCCTGTAATCCTGACATTTTAGGAGGCCAAGGTGGGAGGATCACTTGAATTCAGTAGTTGAAGACCAAGCTGAGCAAGAATGTAGTTGAAGACCAGGCTGAGCAAGAACAAGACCCAGTCTCCATTAAAAGTAGAAAAAATTAGCCAGTTGCAGTAGCAGGTGTCTATAGTCCCAGCAATTTTGGAAGTTAAGGCAGGAGGATCTCTTGAGCCCAAGAATTGGAGGTTTCAGTAAGCTATGATGATGCCACTGTACTCCAGCCAGGGTAACAGAGTAAGACTCTGAGGTGGTGGGAGGGAAGGGATAATAGAATGAGACATTGCAGAAAAAGAACACAAAAGTACAGAGAAGAAAGCTGGGGAGATCAGATTCAGGAGTGTGATATTTGGAATTCCAAATAGAAAATTGATTATGGAAATAGTGTGTATGTATAACAAATGCAAAACTACTAGGGCTACACAAGAGAAATGCCAGGACCCAGGAATTAGTTTCACAAAAGGGATACTGCAATAGGTCTTCAGAGTAGGCTAGGAAATGTTGGGTTCGGGAACCATGTTAATTGAGAAAAGGGCATATCTAAACAAAGGACTCCAAAATTAGAATAAAATCTAGAGAAAGGAGAACGCCACTGAAATGTATCCTTCAGCATTTTCTAAGCTTGGCCATGAACCTGAAACTGCTAGTTTAGGTAATTTAACTAAACTTTGACTTTTTCCTTGTGTGTAAAATGGGAGAAATAATAAATTTATTTTCTGTTATTTTTACCTAAATGTTTTAAAACTTAAGAATAGCTGAGGATTTAAGTGATGTAAAGACAGAGAGTCCAATCCCCTTTTGCCCTGAATATGTTTCTAAATCTCTTCTCTTTGAGGATTTAAAAAAACCTCAAAAACAAATACAGAAAAAATGTGTTAAGAACCGGTATAAAATTTGAGATCCCATAAGCTCTTGCCCAATTCAAGACCCTAAGGCATTAAAGATACTGTTACTTCCTATGGTCCTTTTATCTGTAAGCAGGTCTACAGGGAGAATATCTTTAGATTTTATTATTCTGTAGGAAAAAATATTTTGCAGGCTCAGCCTTTAATGTCTAACTCAAGTACAGATTTGTATACATCTTCAAATAAATATATATGTATGTATGTGTGTATATTTATGGTAAATATTTATTTATATATGTATGTATATTTATTTATTTATATTTATATGTATATTTTGTTTATGTAAATACTTATTTACTCATATATGTATGTATGTGTATATTTATGTAAATATTTTAGATGAAGAACAGTTCATCATCAACTTAGTTCATAAAAAAACAAAAAAAAAAAATTCAAGATATAATGGATAGGTAAAATAAATTTTTTTTTTATTTTTGAGACAGAGTCTCAAGCTGTTGCCCTGGGTAGAGTGCCATGGTGTCATCATAGCTCGCAGCAACCTCCAACTCTTGGGCTCAAGTGATCTTCCTGCCTTAGTTGGTTGTTTTTTTTTGTTTTTGTTTTTTTTTGTTTTTTAATAGAGATGGGGTCACACTCTTGCTCAGGCTGGACTTGAACTCATGAGCTAAGGCAATTCACATGCTTAGGCCTCCCAGAGTGCTAGGATCACAGACGTGAGCCACTGCACCAGCTAGTACTCAGAAATTTTTAATTCTAGTTCAGGCTCTCTACCTACTCTGTGACTGAATAAATCATATTCTCTATCTTTCAACTTCAATTTCCTCATTTGCAAAAGGACGAGAGGGTAGTCTTATGCTAGGTCTTAATGATACTAGCCAAATCTGAAGTTTCATTTCTCTACAGAAGGATATGTATTAAATATCAGTAAATTATATTGGTTCAAAAATAAAATGTTTACAACTTCCTTTAATATATGAAATGTGGGAGGCTCTTTCCAATATGAAATCAAATTCTACCATTTGCCCATCAGCCATACTTAGAGATCAGAACTATCTTCAGGTTCAAATGGCCTATTGCAAACTACATAGATCTACTTAGGTGCCTCCTCAGAGGCACAAAGGCAATTTTCCTTCATAAAATCCAGAAATGTAACTATACAATAAGTCTCCAAGTTCACCAGGAAGCCAAGTCCATCTAGTGAACATCCACTGCTTTGCCTCATTCCCAAGGCTTCCTCTGTTGCCAGCTCCCACCACAATTCCACAGTGTCCTGTCAGTAGCCCAGCAGATGAGGAAAAGTGTCCACGGCCACTTTCACCAGCCTGGGTTCAAGTTTAATATCTTCAGAGTCTGTTTAACTCTATATAAGATAACTCTTTCTTACATAATTGTAAATTATTATGCTACAAGGATTTCTCATTTCCCCACTTTGACTTTAATTTCAAACAGTTTTCTTTTTTCATCTTTGCTTGGTTAGTGTCTGGGTTAAGAAAACAAAATAAAAACTATAGACTGCCACACAAACCACAGGAGTTGATCATTTACCTATTTGTTCTTGTTAGAGCACAATAAGTAGTAAAATAGTTTTAGTTAATTCTTTGTCTCACATCATGAATATTCCCAGGAGTTTTAGATAAATACAGAAACACAATAAATAACACATGATTTGAATATTCTTGTAGATTGTGACTTTTCCTTCTATTACTAAAATATTATAGTATTTACACAGAAATTATTCCCATTGTTTTAATGTATTGATATTCTGAGCTCAATAACAAAGTGTCTGATGCTTTGAAATCATGTTCTTACCAACAATGCTTAAACGTCAATAAACCAATTCTGAGCACAAAACCTCAGGGCTCATTTAGATGAGACAAATTCTTTAACAACACATCTGAAGCTCAGTGTTAAGGTATTTTGGTTCCTTTTTGTGAGAACACATGGGAGAGACAAATAATACTCATTTGTTAAAAAGAAAGAAGAAAACAACAGAAGTTCATGTTAAAGGAAATATTCATTATTTTTGATCATTACTTGCATTATCTATAAATTTTTCAATCAGAAAATTTATTCAGGGCTAGCTATGTTCATAGATCATTCACTTGTAAAAAAGAAAATATGCAAATTAATAACTCTGAACTATAGTAATTTCTTACTGTACGATATCTTATTTCACTTTAGGAAAAGGCACTGCTATAAAACTGACTGAGCCTAATCCAGGTATCAGTAGATGGATGAATAAATCCAAATTTTTAATTAATAATTTAAAATGAGATTAAAGATGAAACATTTATACTGGCCTACTAGCCCTTTCTTTCTAAATAGACAAGCTTACAGGGCTCGATCAGGTAAATCCACAATTTTTTGCTATGGCTTGTCAGAGTTCGATGTGGAACAGAGCTAAGTATAGTCTAGCTCTTTAATTCAAGCTCACACTGCTTATTTCAAACAATACATTTTGAGTGGGAAATAGAGAATGATCTACTTTTCTCTCCTCCCGCTTACCTGCAAAAATGCTTAACATTGGCTAGTATGCCACTGTGATTTTTTTTTCCCTTTCTCTTATCATCCACATCCCTTTCCAATGACACATTACTTTTTTTGCTTTGTTTTGTTTTTTGGGACAGTCTCAAGCGGTTGCCCCAGGCAGAGTGCTGTGGTGTCATAGCTTATAGTAACCTCCAACTCTTAGGCTCAAGTGATCCTCTTGCTTCAGTTTTTCTATTTTTAGTAGAGACAAGATCTCACTTTTGCTCAGGCTGGTCTCAAACTCATGAGCTCAAACCATCCACTCACTTCAGCCTCCCAGAGAGCTAGGATCATAGGCATGGGCCACTGTGCCAGGCCTAACACATTACTTCAATAGATGTATTAGTCGGGTTCTCCAGAGAGACAGAACCAATAGGATATGGGTAGAAGAATAGATAGATGATAGATAGATAAGAGGACTTATTGGGGAAACCAGCTCATATAATTAAAAAGACAGAGAACATTGTTATTGCAAGCTGAAGAACCAGGAATCCTGTGGCTGTGGCCGTAGTGTGGCTCACTTAATCCAAATCCAAAGGCTTGGGAACCCACCCAGGAAGATAACAGTGTAACTCTCAATCTGAGACCAAACACCTAAGAACCCACGAAGCTACTGGAACAAATCCCAGAACTCAAGGCTGGAGGACCTGTGATTCTGATGCCCAAGTGCAGGAAAGCAAAGGTTTCTCAGCTCCAGTAGGGAGATGGAGTAAATTTACCTTCCTCAGCTTTTTTGCCCTATCCAGGGCCCCAGCTAAGTGGTAGGTGCCTGTGCACATTGAAGGTAGATCTCCCCCACTCAGTCCCGCAGTTCACACAATGAGCTCCCCTAGACATACCCTCACAGACACACTCAGAAATAGTGCTTTACCAGTTCTCTAGGTATCTCTTACTCTATTTCAAGTGGACGCCTAAAACTAATCATCACATTAGACAAATGAATATTGCCATTGAGTCTTCACTCTGGGAATGATTCTGTCTTAGTAAGGTGACTTTGTCAGTTGCTATTCTGATCTATTATATGTTTACTTTCATATTCTAACTCTCCAATTATTTTTAAATAGTAAGAGGGATTTATAATGAGGTGTATTTCATTTAATTTTTGCCTTGATGCTTCACCTATAAGCCAAGTTTTACAAACATAGAAACTGTTAACTAGAGTGAAAGTAGGACTAGCTCATTGATGCTGTCGGTAAACTCACAGAGCAGAATTAGATCCCAGACACTCTTGCCTCAAACCTAATCATTTCTCTTCACTTCTTGATGCTTCCATATTGTGGTAGGTATGGAAAAATCCACAGAATAAGTGTTATCTGGAGGTGTGAAAAAATTCAAAGTAGAATTGAAAACAGAGAGTTCAGCTGGACACTGCTGGCTTTGGTGGTGACTGAATTCACATTACAAAAGAAAAGCTATTTTGCTATAGTCCTCTCTGCTAGAAATGGCCAATGTACTTTGTAACAGAGCCAGACTGGTTTCCTTTCTCCCAGGGTTTTGCTTTTTAGTTAAAAAAAAAAAAGGATAGAAAGATTATTTTGGAATGAATATTATAGTTATCAAAACAGTGCAACATAATTGATAAGGTGAGAATATTTTTTGTCAATCCAAAAGCCTTTTCAACTGTGGGATCATCAGGTTCTGATGAGTCTCAGGTGGCCACTGCACCTCCAGACATGGGCTCTCGGACAGTTTGGCCTGATTAAACTATGGGACCATTTAAACCTCAAGATCAAGATTCCAGCTTCCTGGGAATATAGTTTTGATTGTCACCTCAATGGGACCACTTTGTCACCTCAGTGGGACCACTTCACATAAGAAAAGCCTGGTCCATAAAACTTTGCCTGATGTTCTAGCAGAACCTTTATCAAGTGAAAGAGCTGAGTCTGTGATGGCATAATAAGTAAATGAATTTCAGGGTAATGAGGCACCTGTAGAACAAAAAATTAACAGTGCAGAAACTTACTTTCTTATTTCACTAACTTTCTGCACTGTTAATTTTTCAGAAATTGCCAGAGTAGAATGTGTAATCCAAACACGTCCGGAATTGCTGTGAAGAGATTTTGAATCACTAATTCCAGAAGTAGTTAATAGCAAACTAATGATTCTGACTGTAACACAGAAGACAAAGAATGACATGACTGTTGGAAGTGAACAGGTAGAAAGTGAAAGAGAAATGCTCTTAGACAAATTCATCAATGGTGCTAAGGAAATTTGCTGTGCCCTTCGAGCTGAAGGATACTGGGCTGACTTTACTGACCCATGATCAGGTTTGCCATTTTTTGGACCACATACAAACCACACTCTTTTTGAAACAGATGAGTGCCACCCACATCTAGGACTCTCTGTTAATGATCTTAGATGCTGTAAAGTGATTCATCATAGTCCCTGGGTTACCCATGTATTTGTAAGACGTATCTTCTCTAATGCAACACTAGACGTCATATTATGAAGAAATTAAGTGGAAACTAGCAGTAATGTCAATTTATTTGCTGAACTGTTTGTAGGTAACATTTGGGTTGATCTATAAACACTGTCAAAGACTTCAGTTTTTAAAAGATATTTATTTCTAAGTATTTAGTTCAATATTTACGAGTTTACAACATTCTCAATGATTTGTGATTTTTAAATTGCAAATGCCTATTATTTGCAATATCTTTGAATACATGTTGAACACATCCACATCATATAGAATGTGGTAATTAGGATGTAACCAGGGTACTATCTCTTATTGTTAGTTCTCCCCTTTACTGGGGAAAAAACTCAGTTTTAATTGTTTTGCTCCAAAATAAATCACACATTTTGTTTTGAAAAAAAAAAAAGAAAGAAAGAAAACAGAGAGTTGACTGTTACCCACTAGCACTAGCTGTCTCACGCCAGACCACCTGCCACTGGGGAGCAAGAGCTCAGAGATCTCACCGTCTGTTCTGGCCTGATGATTATAAGATTTCTCCACGACAGAACCTTATGTTTCTTTTCAGGCCTATTGGTTATTCTAATTAACCTCTGCAGGAGGACTGGACAGCAGCCAATCTTCGAGATTTAGAAGCTTTTAGAAACCTGACAACTCCATTGTCAGTTTAGATTTGGCATGTTCTGAATGAGAACAGGGTCACTCCTGATGACTTCTATCATGTCAACTAAGAGCACAATGTTATCCTAAGAGCAGGACAAAAAAAATTAATAAACGAACAAATACACTACCAAGAGCAGGTTCTGCTTACTTCAAATGTGTTGTGCTTATGACAAATATGTACAAAATCATGTACAGCAATTTTGTATATTTTAGAAAGTTCTAAAGACATGTGATAATGCAAAAGAAGATTTGGACATTTCTTTGCTTTCAGCAGTTATTATAAAATGCTTCTTTAATTTAAAAAAGATATTTTAGAATACTTTCATGTGTTATAATTTTGATATCAATGTATAAAAATATCTTCTGTGGCTGGGCACCATGGCTCATGCCTGTCATCTCAGCGCTTTGGAAGGCCAAGGCAGGAGAATCTCCTGAGCTCAGTTCGAGACCAGCCTAAGCAAGAGTGAGACCCCATCTCTACTAAAAATAGAAAAACTAGCTGGGCCTTGGAGTGGGAACCTGGAGCTCCATCTATTCAAGAGGCTGAGTCAGGAGGATCACTTGAGCCCAAAAGTTTGAGGTTGCCATGAGCTATGATACTACAGCACTCAACCAAGGGCAACAAAGACTTGTTCTCCAAAAAAAAAAAGAAAGAAAAACTTATGCTAAATATAAGAATTATGCGAAGTAGCTCAGTGCCCATAATACATAGTACAGTGGTTATGGTGCCAGCCACATGCACAGGGCCAGCTGAAACAACAATGACAACTGCAATAACAACAACAAAAATAGCAGGGCATTGTGGTGGGCGCCTCAGGAGACTGAGGCAAGAGAATCACTTGAGCCCAAGAGTTTGAGGTTGCTGTGAGCATTGCACTCTACCGAGGGTAACATAGTGAGACTCTGTATCCAAAAAAAAAGAAGAAAAAAAAGTATAGAAAGATTAGTTTGGAATGAATATTATAGTTATCAAAATAGTACAACATAATTGATAAAGTGAGGATATTTTTTCCATTACAGAGGGAGTAGACCACCAGGGCTTGAATTCTAGCTCTCCACTTGCCTTTTCAGAACCTGAGCCAATTTATTCAATCTTTTTAAACCTTGTTTTCACAGGTTATAAATTTGTAACATGCAAATACTGCCCTCCTAAGATTATTGTGAGGATTTAATGAGAGAACTCGTGCACAACCCTAAGCCTAGCACTTTTTAAGGTCTGAGTTCCTATCAGTGTAATTTCCCAACAATCCTCTGTCAACCTGCTTCCTCTAAACATTCCTCAATCAATATTATCATTCACCTACTATCTGGATAATGACTAAAAATATCCCCTCTAAATAGGACACAGTGTTAATTTGAGTTTCTGTTTAGTGATACGGCAGCACAGTCTGTATTTTGCTCCTTAGACTTCAGCTGAATATCACTTTGTTCCCAGAGAAACATTCATCCTCCCCAGGATTGTTATCTTATAAGAAAACTAAATTGACCCCAGTACAGCAATGTATAATCAATCCTAATTATGTGGTGGTTGAATATTTAGATAAATTATTAATGATATACAGAAATTATAACATTTGTTTTAATAAATAGAGGAAATATTTCGAAGAAATTACTACTGTTCTATAGTATGGTCAGTTAAGGAAAGGAAAAAGAGAAAGGGGAAGAAAGATGAAAAATGAAGTGTGAATGATTTAAAGAGAAAGAAAGATGCCAGCCAATAGAGCACAAGAGCCAAACTGACCTCCCCCATCGTCTATCGTTTATAACCCCAAGTATATTGATACTGTAAAGTATTCCATGGCCTCCACCACCACATAACTGATAAAACTGATTTTAGAGAATGTCATACTGTCATTGACTCTGGCTGATCTAAGTGACCTGCTAAGAGAAGCAGCCCCTATTGGGACCTTTCTATAGAAATGAATGTGTCATTGACCATTAGACTAGTATCTAGAGCTTTGTTTTGGAAAATCCTCTATGGTACTAGATAGTTCTAAGACTCTTGGATTGAACAGACTTGAAATGAGACTGCTAGGAGAGTAAGCATAGATTTTTGTCAAATTTTTATTTTGCCAAGTAAACTATTTTCTTTCTATGAATGTGAATTTGTCATTTAACTCTGTTGTTTCAAACCCCTCCTTTTTAATATGACCAGGTAGGCTCTGTAGCATCTGGTCTCTAGCTGGCCTCTCAGACCATCTCAGTCCACACTTCACTCTCTGTAGCTCTACTCTGCACACATGCTGAGCCCTCTACATAAAAATATTCTTCTCTCATTTGTTTGAGTAACTTTCATACATTCTCTGGAGTCCAGTTTAAACATCACTTCTTCACAAAGATAATTATCATCTCTCCCTAGCCACCCCTCCACTCCTCCCCGGGTGGAAGGCTCCCTCTGTTATATATTCTGATAATGCAATCTACTTTGCCTTCCTGGCATTTAGCTCAGTGTTGAATGTGTGTGTGTGTGTGCGTGTGTGTGCATGACAGATGATTTGATGAATATGTTTCTGACTTTAAATTATAAGCTCCATAAAAGCAGAAATCAAAGCTGACATCCTCATTGTTTTATTCTTTTTGTCTTCTGTCTTGGAAATCATTTGTGTGGGGTAGATTCTAAAATTAACAATTGTCAAATGATTAAATGAGTAAATTACATTTCTACAAACTATGTATTACTATTACTTTCAATTTCTTTATAAAGACCATTTTATCATCGACCAATAAAGAATGGCCTAATCTTAGTACTGGGATGGATTTAACCCTAAAATTCAAATAGCTTGACCAAAAAAAAGTGTGTGTGTGTGTGTATATATACACTATATATATATATATACATATACATATATATATATACATATATATGTATATATATATGTATACATATATATATATAACTTACATGTTTAAACCTATGGACTAAAAAGAATTCGTACCAGAAACTAATCTAGGATCTATTCTTTCTCTACACTTAGAGATTAATTGTCTCAGATATCAGACAGAACCATCTCATAAAAATAGTATACTCTTCATCTAGAAAGGCCCTGAAATAGCATAGAAAGTAGTTTTTATTCACACAGGATCCTGCTTCCTAGTGATAAGAACCATGTGTCAAAGCCATGCTCTCAATGTCTAACTGGAGGTAAGAGCAGTTAGGAATTCAGCCCGCAAATTTCTCCTGCTTGTTTTGTCTGGATGGCGAACACCAAAAGTTACAGTGTGTGATTTCTTTCTATTGTTTGGGTTGTCAGTAGATAGATACTAGAAAACTGAAGTGTTAAGCCCCAAGCGTGAATGCCTGCAGTTAACTGAAAGTGTCAGGTGGAACATGATGTTAAGAAGTGGTAACTCAAATGCCAGTCCACGGGCTCCGAGAAAATGCCCAGAACATGTTTTTGGTGTCTTTTGTTTTCTACTGTTATGAGGCAGGCTGAACATTTGATGGTTTGAGCCAACCGGCACTATCTTGCAGTGACATATTTTCTATTGACATCCTATCTGTCACAGTCAAAGAAGTTCAGAGATCATAAAACAAGTAAACTCAGAAAATACAAGCTATGCACATACACACTTAAAAATATGACAGGCATAAAGAATGCCATAAACGTGTAAAATGGGATTGTTGTGAATATTGAATAGTAATCAGATAATCCATCTTTCCTGCATCAAAAATAAATATCACTTTATGTCTGGATATACTTTTTGGACTGAGTTGTAACATTCTCAGAAGATTGTTCATCTATTTAACTAAATACCCAAAAGAGAAAGACATCTGATATGTAAAGGTCTGAAGCATTCTTATTGTAAATATACAGACAACCTCTATAACGATGCAAGTAGTTTACCACTGCTCTGGGCTAAAAAATGGTCAAGATAGTAACTCCTTCCCAAACTTGTCCACTCAACACATTATAGGGGACATATTCGGTCGGGGTGCTGCACTTCCGTGAACAGGCAATTATTTTTAACAGAAGCATTTCCATGGACCTTGAGTACTAGCAAGCTACCAGTAATGACAGCAGTGTGACAAAAACCTGCCCTCAAGTTTGTATTTCTGATTGCTGGAGTGAGCAGTAGTTTCTTCTTAAGGGGTTTAACATTTGGTTCTTGTGCTAATACTGTAGATTTCACAATTACTTTTATCTTCCATTCTGTATGAATTTAATCATAGGAGACTTCATTAAAATAATCAAGATGAAGAGAACAAACTGGTCATAGTAACTGATGTATGAGACAATTTCATTCAAGTCTTTATACAACCTCCCTTGAATAACTACAGGGTAACAGCAAAATGTATTTGCTGATTGTAATTAATGTTCACTTTTTCTTTTTATCCTCTCTGTGTTCTCATCATATATATGCCTTTGCATCTAAAGCCAGAAGTTGGTTTAAATATCTAAAATGACATACACTAATGTATTTTGCATCTCGACTCTTAACAACAAATGTACAGAAAGCCTGACTGCACACGTTCCATTCTACAGTCGGGAAGGTCAGAGCATCGCAAAGGAAAAGTAGCAACGTACCGTATCCTACGGCTTCCTGAAACTCAGGTCATCTCTTTTCAAACAGCACTGTTTGAAAACAGGGATACATATCCAAGTCATCTGCACCTTCTTGAAAACAAAGATATCAGTTTATGTACCCAGTTATATTAGGGAGTTCCCTTTGCTTTGATGTTTACTTAAGATGTGGGGCTTACTAAGTTTTTGCTCTGATTGATAAACCTTTGTTTGAACATCATAATAATGTTCTAGGAGAGTCTAATTAAACCATTTTCCAGACTAAGAAAGAAAAGACAGAAGACTCAAAAAATATATAAATGAAAGAGAAGATTTTGCAGCTGCTCACAAAAGATCACAAGACATGATGACTATGAACAATTATACACTAACAAACTGGATAACCTAAAAGAAATGCATAAATTCCTATGTACATATATCCTATCAAGAAAAAATAGAAAATCTGAACAGATCAATAATGAGTAAGGACACTGAATCTGTAATCAAAAATCTCCTAAAAAGAAAAGATTAGGTCCAGATAGGTTCACGACAAAATTCTACCAAATATTTAAAACAAAACAAAACAAAAACTAATACCAGTCTGTCTTAAATTGTCAGAAAACTGAAGAAGAAATATTTATAAATTCATTCTATGAGGCCAGAATTACCCTGATACCAAACCCAGACAAATACATTACAAGAAAAAAATATTACAGACCAATATTTCCTAAAGAACATAAACACGAAATCCTCAACAAAACACTGGCAAACTGAATTCAGCAGTGCATTACAAAGATCATTTACCTGGGCCAGGCATGGTGGCTCATGCCTGCAATCCCAGAACTTTGAGAAGCCAAGGTAGAGGGGATTGCCTGAGCTCATGAGTTTGAGACCAGCCTGAGCTAGAGTGAAAACCTGTGTCTAAAAACTAGCCAGGTGTTATGGCAGGCACCTCTAGTGCCAGCTACTTGGGAGAATGAGGCAAAAGGATCACTTGAGCCAGGAGTTTAAGGTTGCTGTGAGCTTTGATGCCACGGCATTCTATTGAGGGTGACAAAGTAACACAGTCTCAAAAAAAAAATTTATTTACCATGGTCAATGCTATTTGTCCCTCGGATTTATCCTTAAAAGAGTAAAGGAGAAAAATTCTATGATCATCTCAACAGATGTGAGAAAAGCATTTGACAAAATTCAACATCTTTTTATTATAAACACAACTAGGTATAGAAGAGCTGTACCTCCATATAATAATACAGGCCATGTATGAGAAGCCCACAGCTGGCATTATACACAATGGTTATAAGTTGTAAATTCTTTCTCTAAGAACAGGAAGAAAGTAATGGTGCTCACTCTCACCATTTCTATTCAACATAGTACTGAAAGTCCTCCTCAGAACAAGAAAAAGAAATAAAAGGCATTTGAATCTAAAAAGAAGTAGGGAAATTGTCTCTGTTTGCTGGTGATAATATTTTACACATGAAAAAAACAAATAAAGAACAAAAAAACAAAGAACAAATAAACAAATTCAGTAAAGATGCAGGAAAAAACAATGTACAAAAATCAGTTGCATCTCAATATACTAACAATTCACTATCTATAAAAGAAATCAAGAAAACAATCTCATTTACAGTTCATCAAAATGAACAAATACTTAGACACAGGTTTAACCAAGGAGATAAAAAATTTTACACTAAAAACTATAAAACACTGATGAAATAAACTGAAGAAGATGCAAATAAATGGAAAGTTTTTCATGTTTATATTTTAAAGAAATGTCCATAATATACAGAGTAATCTACAGATTTAATACAATCCCTGATGTATTAAAAAGTCAAAATGTCCATAATATACAGCGTAATCTACAGATTTAATACAATCCCTGATGTATTAAAAAGTCAAAATGTCCATAATATACAGAGTAATCTATAGATTTAATACAATCCCTGATGACATTTTAGTGGCATTTCTCAGAAAGATAGAAAAAACAATCCTAAAATTCACATAAAACCACAAATGATCTCAAATAGCCAAAGCAATTCTGAGAATGAAGTACAAAGCTGAAGCAACACGTTTCTTCATTTCAAATTATATGCACATATTACAATCTATGGCAATCGAAAGAGTACAGTACTGACATAAAACAGATACACAGACAGAGCAATGGAACAGAATAAAGCACCAATAAATAAAGCCATGCATTTATGGCTAATCAATATTCCACAGGGCATCAAGAATACACGATAGTGAAAGGATGATCTCCGCAACAGATGGTACTGGGAAAATTGGATATACACATGCCAAAAAAAGGAGATAAGACACTTTTATCTCATATACAAAAATTAACTAAAAATTGATTAAAGACCTAAACATAAGACATGAAATGTCTTAGGGAAACACAGGGGAAAAGCACCTTAACTGGCGATGGTTGAATATTATTTGGATCTGACACCCAAAGTACAGGCAACAAGAGCAAAAATAAGTAAGTTAAATTACATCAAATTAAAATACTTCTGCATGGAAAAGGAAACAAAAAAATTAAAAGGCAACCTATGGAATGGTAGAAATTACTTTATAAACCATGTATCTAAAAAGCAGTTAATATCCAAAATGTAAACAGAACTCAAACAACTGAGCAACTAAATAAAAACAAAAATTTCAATTCACAAATGGACAAAGGACCTGAATATACATTTCTCAAAGAAAACGTACAAATGGCCAATAGGTATATGAAAAGATGGTCAATATCACTAGTCATTAGGGAAAAGCAAATCAAAACCACAGCGAGATCCCCTAACACCTGTTAAGGTGGCTATTATCAAAAAATCAAAAGACAGTAAGCTTTGGCAAGGATATAGAGAAAACGTAACCCTTGCACACTTTGTAGAATGTAAAATTGATACAATTATTATGAAATATCATATGAAGCTTCCTCAAAAAATTAAAAATAAAAGTATCATAGGATACAATTCCACCTCCGGGTGTATTGCCAAAGAAATTATAATTCAAGATCTAGAAGAGATATCTTCACTCCCATGTTCATTACAGCGTTATTGGCAATAGCTGAGATATAGAAACAACAGAAATGTTTATTGACAGATGAATGCATAAAGAAATGATAGTATATTTATACAATAAGATAGTTTTTTCAGCTTTAAAAAAGAAAGATATTTTGCTATTTGCAACAACGTAGATAGACTTGAAGAGCATTATCTTAAGTAAAATAAGTCAGACACAGAATGACAACTACTACACAATTTCACTTACGTGTGGAATCTGAAATGAACTTATAGAAGTGGAGAATAGAATGGGGTATAGGGGAGGAGATATGGGAGGTGATGGATAAAGGGTCCAAAGTTTCAGTTATTGCTGACAATACTGTGTTGTATGCTTAAAGTTGCTAAAAAGATAGATCTTATCTGTGTTTTTAAAGCAAAAATAACAACACATTAATAATAACAATAAAAGAGGGTCAAGAAAACTTTGGCAGGTAATAGATACGATTATGGCCTTGATGGTGGTGACAGTTTTCACAGTTGTATATCTATCCAAAATTCATAGGTTTGTATACAGTAAATATATACAGCTTTTTATACGTCTGTCATACCTCAAGAAAATGATTTTTTAAAGAGGAAAATGTTAGAAAAACTTCATGGAAGTGGTGACTACTAAATGAACCTTTTAATGACAGAAGTGGCAAGTAGTGTTTAAAGCATTAATTTCATAAAACGGTGATGGTAACACCTACATAACAAATTTGTGTTGAGGACTAAAGCAGATAATACCCATGGAGTGCTCAGCTCACTGCCTAGCCTTTTGGTCTCTAGGTCAGTCAGACATAGAAACATAAATGCTGCATAACTTCACTTACGCGTGGAATCTACAATCGTCAGACTTCCATATGATGGTGGTAATAGTACAGATGTGAGGAAGAGGATTCCAGACATATATAATAAACTAAGAAAACATTCAAAAAGCAGGAAAATGTTCAAGTTAAGAAACTGATATCCTGATCTCTCCCCCTCTCCCCGCCTTTCTCCTCTGCCCCCCCCTTCTCTTCCCCACTCTCTCCTTATCTTTCTCTCCCCTTTTCTCTCCTCCTTGGTGCTACTCTGCAGCCTCCCTCCCCTACCACTAAAGACCTTTGTACAAGCAAAAAAAAAAAAAAAAGAAAAGAAACTGATATCCTTCAATTGTGGCTAAAACATTAATAACAAGTTTATTAATTCAATAAATTAAGAAGATTACCCTAAACAGATTTTAGCATGATAATTTGTAAAATAATTCCATCAAGCTATAATGATATAATTAAAGAAAAGAATGAAGGAAAAGTCATTGGGACCACACTTAAATCCACAACCAAATAACAATTCAATGTCTCGAATTCCAATCCAGGGACAACCATTTATTTTTTTTCCTAAGTCAGAAGTAAGAATTAAAATGGTTAAGTTAAAAATACTACTCAATATCACAAAGACGTTTATTAGATTCCAAAAGAAACTGCATTTGTTGGTGTTTTTGCAAAACACAAATGTCCATAATGACCAATAAGTTAATATTAGTAACTACAAAGTACTCAAATGGGCGTCAGACACAGAATTTTTCAATAAATGTTAGCTGGTATTATGATTGTGTTCTAAATATTGATTCACTAGATCCAAACATTCACATTATGATAGACATGTAAGCAATTGCACAGGCTTTTCAGGAAAATATTTGTAATTATTATGTGGTCTATGGGTATCACAGAAAAAATTTTAGCTTTGTTTTGCCATTCTAATTTCCATGATATCTACTTTCACTGAGACGTGATCTTTGCCTATTTAAACCCCACATGCCCTGCAAGGTGCACCTCAATGCTGCCTCTTCAATAAAGTCTTTTGTTTCCAACCTCCTGGTATAACTACCCCCCAACCCACCACCAGAAGCACAATTATAGTTCCTACTCCAACAGAAAAAAACAAAAAAAACTATTCAGTCAGTCTCATTCATTTCTTTTTTTTTTCTCATTTTCTCTCCAACTTGATTAAAAAAATTCCTTAGGTCAGGCTTATTTTTTACTTCATCTTTATTTTTCTTAATGAGAAACCCTTGTACATTAAAAGTGCTCAATAAGACTGAGATATGCTTAGTACAATTAAGACAATTGGAGTCAGAAATGAGAAATAGTAACTAAGAGTGATAATAGAAGAAATAAATTTTCACTGGTAGGGAGTAAGGCTTATTTAGTATAAAGTATTTCAGACCATCTATAATGGGGTGAATTGCATCCCCCAAACTTTACATGTTAAAGTCCTAATCCTCAGTACCTGAGAATGTGACCTTATTTGGAAACAGGGTCATTGCAGATGTTATTAGTTAAGATGAGGCCATATCAAAGTAGGGTAGGCTCCAATCCAATATGATCAACATCCTCATAAAAAGAGGAAGTTTGGGCACAGAAAAATGGACATGAGAGAATGCCATGAGAAGTTTGGAGTTCTGTTGTCACAGTCAAGGAAGCTAGGAGAGAAAATATTTGCTCTCAGAAGAGAGACACTGTGGCTGACGCCTGTAATCCTAGCATCTGGGAGGCTGAGGAGGATCGATTGAGCTCAGGAGTTGAGACCAGCCTGAGCAAGATCAAGACCCCCCCCCCCACTCTAAAAACAGGAAAAATTATCCAGGCATTGAGGCAGGCACCTGTAGTGCTAATCAAGAGGATGAGGCAGGAGGATCACTTGAGCCCAAGAGTTTGAGGTTGCTATGAGCTATGATGCCACAGCACTCTGCCTAGGGTGACGAAGTGAAACTTTGTCTTAAAACAAAACAAGATTTGCTCTCATGGTCCTCAGAAGTAACAAACTGTTTATACTTTTATCTTAGAGTTCTAACCTCTAGAACTGTGAGACAATAAATTTCTGTTGTTTAAGCTAGCCAGTTACTGGTACTTTATGGCACCCCTAGTAAACTAAACACTCAATTTCTTTTTTTTAATTTTTTGCGACAGAGTCTCACTATGTCACCCTCAGTAGAGTGCTGGCGGTGTCACAGCTCACAGCAAGCTCAAACTCTTGGGCTTAAGCGATTCTCTTGCCTTAGCCTCCCAAGTGGCTGGGACTACAGGCGCCCGCCACAACGCCCAGGTATTTTTTGTTGCAGTTGTTATTCTCGTTTATCTGGCCCAGGCTAGTTTGGAACCCACCAGCCTCAGTGTATGTGGCTGGTGCCGTAACCACTGTGCTACTGGCACTGAGCCCTAAACACTCAAATTTTAACTTACAATCATCTTTACAGATGGCCATTTACTGTGAAGTAGACTTGGTTGCTGACAATGCATGGAGCCTATACTGAAATTATGAGGATTGAATTTAATATACAAAGATAGAGCCAGAGGAGAAGTATTCAAAGAGAAAAAGAAAAAGAGGAAGGTGAAGAGAAGTTTCTCCATGGTTCAAACTAGGGATTTTTAATCCCCAGTGACTCTTGCTTTCTTTCCTATAGCTTGCAATGCTAGTTTATTATCATTATTATGCCAAAGTCACAACTGTGAAGACTATAAAACTCAAAAAGTTGGAGCTTAAACATTCCTCAGCTCCACTTGAAACCTCCTATCTTGCCTTAATGCCACTGAAAACACACTTGGCCTTCTAGCAGAAAAGAAAAAAAAAAGCAAACTTCATTGATCTTTGTCTTTCCACAAGCTTTTGACAGGCATTTTCAAAGAGCACAATTATAACTGGTTGTGGGAATTTTTTACAATAATTGGATCTAATCTTAGACGAGGCAATGGCCTGCTCTCTGATTAAAGATTGAACCCACAGGGGATTAAATGAGTAAAGAAACATCTAACTACAAAGTGTATGTATGGAACTCAACTGGTTAGACATGGACTGTCAGAAAATATTTAGGTTTTCCCTCTTAGATGGAATCAGGAATTCCGATACTCCATGAATAAGGAAACCATTTACAATGAAACTAACAGTGCGTATGATTCAAGATTCCTTGTTTGCACCAGTCTCTTAGGAGAAGCCATGGCAAAACGCTCCCAGGGTCAAATGTGTTTTTTTGTAAAATTTGGGGGGGATGTATTCTTTTTCCTTAAAGAATTTCCTCAGAGTTCTGTGAATTATGGATCCAATCATCTCTCTAACAGCAACAGGCTGATGCTCTGTCAAGAGTTGTGAGCTTTAAGCTTTCTGCCCGTATCCTCTGCAGAATGAAAGTGCCCATCCCAACAGGGTGAAACTGAGCTACAGCCCCATTGAACAGCTGATGGATCCACTGATGGGTGGCAGAGCTAAAAGAACTGCCCAGGTTTTAAATACCGTACCAGAAACTGATGGTGCACTCCTCAGAATGCCATTAAGAGTTGTCTCACATCGAGGCTACATACTCCTCCCCTGAGCCATTGATATTGCCACCTTGACTTCTCCTGAGTAGGAAGGAAGTTATATGTCAGAAAAGAGAAGTGATAGAGACGGGGGGGGGGGGGAGAAAAGGGGAAAAAAAAAAAAAAGGAAATAATTTTGAATAAGACTTTTTTTTACAAGGAGAAATCGATCAATGCATGAAAATAAAGCTTACCTTAGGGAAGTCAGAATGAGCCTTTAAAATGACTGCCAATGCCTTTCAAATTACATTCCATTTCAGAATATGTTAGAAATATGTGAAAACTGAGATATGAAAGTATCCTTTAATGAGTGATACAGAATTAAGGAGATTACAAAAGAACATAAGGCAATGACAAAAGATAAACTTTGAATTCCCATTTTAATACTCAAGTTTAATGTTCCTAAAGTCAAGAGAGGCCATTAAAAGCAAAGAAAATAAATCTGCATTTTAGTTGATTTTTGTTTTTTTATTTCAAAAAGCTAAAAAAAAGATTGAAATATGCTTTATTGAAATCTGCTTTGTTCTCTGATCAAAAAGCCATTATCTGGCTCGATGCCTGTACCTCAGCAGCTGGGGTGCCAGCCATGTACACTGGAGTTGGCGGGTTTGAATCCACTCAGGCCTGCCAAACAATAATGACAACTACAGCCAACAAATAGCTAGGTGTTATGGCAGGCGCCTGTAGTCCCAGCTACTTGGGAGGCTGAGGCAAGAGAATTAATTGCTTAAGCCCGAGTGTTAGAGGTTGCTATGAGCTGTGATGCTACAGCACTCTACCCAGGGCGACAGCTCGAGACTCTGTCTAAAAAAAAAAGAAAAGAAACATTATCTGCTGCCCTAACCTCTGAAGGTGAGAATCAATTACTCTGCCTCCAGGATATAGATGAGCTCTTCTTACTTAACCTAGATATGGTGCACACAGACTGCTTATCGAATTGTTTCTTAACTTCAACCAAATACCTACCAGAGACTGTGTTAATAAACCTAGCACCAGTAACTAATTACTAATAACATTTTAATAAATATCCAAAATATTACAATAAAAACCTATGGAAAATTCAACATACAAAGTATGTCATAGTAATCAGTAGATTTTTGACTATGGGTATTAAACTTAAAAGATAACACATAGTATCATGGTTATTAATCATATATATCTTTCATCTTCTCTGTTCTCAAACCCCAGTCCCACACCAAATCCAGAAAATTGAATTTTTGTTCTTTCTCAATTTTTATAAAGAAATTTTATAAAGAAAATTTCATAATTACCTGCCTGCCTTTTTATAAAAATTTAATGTAACATCTTTCAAAGTCTTTGGTGGTAAATCTATTTTTCTTTGATCTGGAGCACTTACTTTTCAGGTGAACTGTTGTAGTTCAAACTGACTATCTAGCTGTTATATTTAAATGTCCATAATTGACAAAAGAAGTTCCAAAGAGGTCTTTGGGATATGATCTAATTTGACATTCACTCAGAAATTAATCTCTAGAAGTGGTAATGCTCCTTCAATGAGCAATAAAAAGGTCTATCGGATTTATGGCTTTGCATTCTGTAAGTTGAAAAAAAGCCTTCCCTATGAAGCTATATGATTTAAATAACTAGTTTTTTTCCATAGAGTGCTAACCAGTATGGGATAAGTGCTCAAAACTCTTCAGCTAATACCTGATGTCAACGAGAAATCTCTTAATAGATGTGTTATTTAACTCTCAGTTACTAATATTCATGTGGTACACAATAGATACTAGCATGAAGAAAAGGCCCTTAAGTTTATAATAAAGAAATCAAAACCTGTTATTTCAATGGGTTTCAGCTTTCTTTGTTTCTGTCAGGAATAACTGATAATCAGGATAGTGCCAGAAGAGGGCTCAATTTTCAGAAAGTTGCACCTGTGATTTCAGCTGCTGCAGGTCAATGGCAGACACTCAAGCTGAAATTGCAGAAGCTATAAAACTGTTGACAGCAGAACTCAATTTAACTGCCCTCACATTCCCAGCGAGTACTTTAGGAATAGGGTTAACCAGCTGCATCCCAGTCTGTAGACACTGCTACCAGATAGGGAGCCATAGTATTTTCACACTCCTTTTAATTGTTGTCATTAATTTTTATGTAAATAATAATAACTAATGTTGAATACTTATTGTATCTCAGGCATCTTACTACCTGTTTTACATGTAATTTATGGTTCACAGAAGATAAGAAACTGAACTTCCAAGAGATAAACAATCTGCCCAAATCCTCAAGCACTTCCCCATCCACACAATGATTTGAACTGGCATGTAAGATTCAGAACCACACTATGCTGTCATGCTTCTCATGAAACAATCGGACAAGCAGCAATGGTCAGGACCTTGTGAGAAATGCAGAATCTCAGGCACCCCCAGACATAATGGATCAAATTTTCATTTTATCATGATACTCACAGGAGCCTACACGCACAGCTGATGAAGCACTGCTCAGTGTTCAACTTCATTGAAAAATATTCAAATGATCTTTATGGATCTCCTTTGTTTTGCCAGGGAATTAAAATCAGTGGCTTACTTATAAACACACACAAAGAATTCCAGAATGTATGCTTTCAGCTATAAATAATATACAAATTAAGAAAAATGACTTGAGAAAAGCAGCATTCTACAAAGGATTGTAAGGAAGAGATATCAGATTTATCCTAGTCAAAATTCAAAGGTATTTCATAATTTAATGTCTAAATCTCAACAATACAATGTTCCTAGCAAAAATAATTACAATAAATGTTCAGTTTTATTTAAAAATCAATTAAGTGTATTCATCATATGTTTATCCATTTATCTATTCAACAAGAATTGCTGAATGTTTACAAGACTTGTTCCCAAATTTTCACTAGCATCAGAAGCACACTGAGGGCTTGTGAGCACAAACTAAGACACAGAAACACAAAAATCTAAGGCAGACAGCTGCTCTATCCAGCACTATTTCTGAGAATGGGAAAATAGAAAATAAGATTTAAAAATAGGTCACAGAGAAATAGTGGAAGATAAAATTAAGTGCACTGGACATTTATTATAAAAAGTAGGGTGCTACTTAAATATTTTAACAATGTGGAGTTATAATCAGTTCTGTATTTTAAGAAATTTGATCTATAATTATCGTACCTACATTCCCATAGTTAATATGTTCCAGAGGTCAGATTTCAAACATCAGTCATTTTGGTTCTTTTTCAAATATTTTGACTCATTTTGCAAATATTTCAGAAAAAAAGAAAAGTGATAAAATGGTAGTAAATGTAGCCAGTTTAAGAGTAAGATAGACGGATGGATGGATGGATGGATAACAGGATAGCTAGAGACAAAAGGAAGAGAAGATACAGGAGACTATGTATGTTCATAAACTGAAGGAGAAAATGAAAATGGAAAATTAAAGAGAGAAACTACATGGGTGTAGTATTGGAAAAAGACACAGGAAAGATCTGTACCACAAGTGGCCAGCTGAGCCACAGAAAACAAGCTTGCTTATAATGGGACAAAGCTGAAAAAGTTAAGTGAAAGTACAGATCAAAAAGAGACATAAACTTCTCATATGCACGTTTATCTGAAAGGGTCTTCTGTTCCCAATAAAGTAACAACAGGAGGATTTTTGGAAAGAGTAAAGAGGAATGTGTCAAGATCAAAGGATGGAATTGGAACATCTCAAATAGAAATGCTTCCAATGGAAGAGGCGAACTGGGACTCATTTGGTATTTTTGTACTCTAAACAAAGAGTTATGTTCCTATAATTCAGGCATTGGTGCAAAATGTCTTCCATTACTTCATCTTTCTGATTCATCCATCTTCTTTATTCACTTCTTTCTGATTCATTTTTCTTCTTTATTCACTTGTTTGTTCATCTGTTTCCTATTTCCCTACCATCACTAATGTATAAAAATCCAGGGAAGTAGATGCCTGGTCTGTCTTTTCTACTACATATATCAGTGCCTACAACAACGTTTCCTAAGGGCTATGAACCAAACAATACCTGTTAAATGAATGAATGTTACTTTGTGAGTTTGTCTCTCAAGTCACCAATCCTAATAAAAAGTTCTCAAAAGTTGGAGATTTGAGTAACCCAGGACTAGAGAGCAGCATAGATAGTGTGGTTAAAATGAAAAAGAGCAAAACGAATGTGAGTATTCAGAATACAAAAGATACATCATAAAAACTATGAGACTAATGTGAGGACCAGTTTCAGTCAGATGCCAGAAACTGTAAAAACATTAGACATGAAATTTAGAGCAGTGACTCTCAAAGTGTGGTCCAAGGCCAGCAGAGTCAGTATCACTTGGCCTCTGAAAGAAATCCAAATTGCAATCCCTATTTGAGGGCTATGATCAGAAACCCTGGGGCTCAGTGTGTTTTAACCAGTCCTTCAATTGCCCAGTGAATTTTAAGAACCTGCCTTAGCAGTGAGGATAACATCTAATCAGAAAATTATACTTAAAAAGAGGTTCTTGTACACACAGGCGTACCTTCTTCTTTTGCACTTTGCATTTACTCTGTTTCTTACAAATTGAAAGTTTGTGGCAACCCTGCATTGACCAAGTCTATTGCCAATCCTATTGGCCCAGGATTTTTTTTTTTTTTTTTTTGCTTTTTCTTTTTAACAGTATGTGCTCACTTTGAGTCTCTGTGTAACATTTTGGTAATTCTAGCAATATTTCAAACTTTTTCATTATTATTATATCTGTTATGGTGATCAGGAATCTTTGATGCTACCATTGTAATTGTTTGGGAGTATCACAACCAATACTGACATAAGACAATGAACTTAATTGTTAAATACAGTAAAACTCTATAAGTTGACCACCTAATCAACTGTGATAAGCTGGTCAATATATAGATCAGCATAAGGGATGGGTCTATTTCTGATACATACAGGTGGTGCATGTCCAATCTATGAAAACTAGCTCAACTTAAGGAGGTGGCCAGTGTAGGGAGGTGGTCAGCTATGGAGGGTCTACTGTACTGTGTATGTTCTGATGGCTCCACAAACCAGCCATTTCCCCACCTCCCTCCCTGTCCTTGAGCAACCCTGAGACACAACAATATTAAAATTAAACCAATTAGAACTCCAGGATAGCCTCTAAGTGTTGAAGAGGTAGAGCCACATGTCTCTCACATTAAATCAAAAGCTAGAAATGATTAACCTTAATGAGGAAGGCATGTTGAAAGTCAAGATTGGCCAAAAGCTAGGGCTCAAAAGCTGGAGCTCTTGGGTGGCGCCTGTGGCTCAAAAGAGTAGGGCCCCGGCCCCACGTGCTGGAGGTGGCAGGTTCAAACCCAGCCCCTGCTGAAAACTGCCAAAAAAAAAAAGCTGGAGCTCTTGTACCAGACAGTTGGCCAAGTTGTGAATGCAGAGGAAAAGTTCTGTGAAGGAAATTAAAAGTGCTATCCTAGGAACACAGGGATGATAAGAAAGCAAAATAGCCTTATTGCTGATTTGGAGAAAATTTTAGTGGTCTTCATCAGGCTGTATCTGCCATGGAGACTGATTTCTCTGCCGCCGCTAGGTGAAGTAAATTGAAAAACTTCTAGAAAGGATTCAACATTCTAGATATCATAAAAGCAATCACAATTCATAAGAGGAGGTCAAAATATCAACAATAACAGGATTTTGAAGTTGATTTCAATCCCTATGGATGACTTTGAGGAGCTTGAGACTTCAGAGGAAGAAGTAACCACAGATGTGGTGAACAGCAGGAGAACTAGAACTGGAACTAAAGTCTCATGTTGTGTCTGAATATCTGCTTTCCCATGACAAAACTAGCAGATGAGGAGTTGCTTATTAAAGATGAGAAAAATAACTGGTTCATGGAGATGGAGTCCAGTCCTCATGAGATATGGTAAACACTGTTGAAATAACAAAAGATGTAGAGTACCACATCAACTTAGCTGATAAAGTGACTGATTCCAATTTTGAAAAAGTTCTACTGTAGGTAAAATGCTATTAAACAGCATTACACACTTCAGAGAAGTCTTTTATGAAAAGTCAATGCAGCAAACTTCATTATCCTATTTTAAGAAATTTCCAGACACCTCAGCTTTTAGTAACCCTCATTCTGATAAATTAGCATTTGTTAACATTGTGGCAAGACCCCCCCACTCACAGAAACGTTTGAACTCACTGATGGCTCAGATAATCGTTAGCATTTTTTGGGAATAAAGTACAAAATTTTTAATTGAAGTGTGTATGTTTTCTAGATAAGATAGTATCGCACACTTAACAGACTATGGTATCGTATAGACATAACTTTTATATGCACTGGGAAACCAAACCATTTGTGACTCACTTTATTGCAATATTTGCATTCGTACAGTGGTCTGGAAATGAACCTACAATATCCCCAAGGTATACCTCTATATGTCAAGAATAATATTCTTTGCAAAGAATATATTTGACAAGTCTCCCACCATTGGAAGTACTTAGGACAAATGAGATGACTACCTGATGAGTTTGCTGAAAGCAGAACTCATGCACCTATAAAGTAGGGCTTAAAGAGGCTTATTACTTAATTACCTTCCAATTTTGAAAGTCAAGAATTTTGAAAACTTTTTGCTCCACATTTAGCCACTCCAGATAGATACTTAAAATGAAATTTTTTCAAATCTGCTCTTTATATTCCAGAATAATTTAATTTTCTCTAAATTGCAATCATCTCCCTTAGCTACGAACTTATGATTGAAGAGTAGAACTAAACTGCTCTTATTATATTAACATAGAGATAAAATTGTCATAAACATCATTTACCTCTATTTATTACATTTCTGGTTCTGTTCAAGGAAAATTTGCATAATGCCTCCAATTTTCCACCCAAAAATTGAAGAAAAACCTGAAATATGCCACAAGAAAAGGAAAAATGGAACTAAATGAAAACAAAAAAGTCAGTTGAATAACTGGAAATCAGAAAAAACATATTTCCAGGACTTCACATAACTATTGGGAGTTCGATTAGAATCCTCTGCCAATAACATATGCCTTTGCTGTTCAAAATAAAAGTTTCAACAGCTTTTCAAATGACCCGCACTGCCACCAGAGATGAAAAATCTTTGCCAGCAACATCAAACTGACTGGAAAAAAATGTATAAACAAATGCCAAAATACATTCTTTAATGAATTCTCTTAGAAAAAGAACCGACAGAGAGCAGCAAAGTAAAGTTTAAAAGAACCGACAGAGAGCAGCAAAGTAAAGTTTAAACTGGGGCTGTGACATAGACCACTAGGCAGATGGGAATTATAGTTTGGAAGTGTCAGATAGATACAGAAACTCAGTGAGTGTTCTAATGTGTGATCTAATGAGGGAAAGACTAACACCGGGTCATAGATAAGAAATGATACTCAACAGAAAAGCTTTATTAGATGTTAGTATTGGTACAAGGAAGAAATTCTATGAAGCTTCATAGTCAGATACTTTTAACCTGGTTGTTCTGTCCACTCCACGTATAGCCAGAACTAAATGATCCTCAAATACCAAATAGAAATCAAATTTGCCAAATAGAAATTCAAATTATTAATATCTGGAACTTCTACTCTCTGTATTTGACGATAGAACTGTTCCCCCATATTGCGTTTGGGGGCTGGCAGGATTGCTTTTTACAAAAGAGAGGATTTAGGTTCATCAGAGATAGTCTCATAGTCCGGGATGTATTGAAAGATTTAAAACAATAAAGTCCTTCACATATGCTGACCTGAGCTGAAAAGAGTAACAGCATAAGACGCGTTGTTGTACACTAAGGTGACTGCTATATAAACCTGGGTTTAACATACATTTGGCAGGAAGTTTATTAGATACCAATTTTGACCTTACTTTTCTACAACTAAAAGTTATAATAATGATTTACATAATGATCCATCATGAAGCTATCTAACAGGTTGAAAAACACTATATTGTTTAAAAAAAACAACACTATATTGTTTTTAAGCATTTCCTACTTTTTAAATTGAAGACTTGTTTGTCATACAATTATTAACCAAGAGATTTCCAATGTGCTTAGCCTGCTCTTGTGGTTTTATACCCAAACAAAATTATATTATCAATATTTATTTTTCTATAAGTGTATCTAACTTTAATTAAAATTATGAAATGGATTTTTCAATATAATTCTCTTTGAAAAACA
>NW_003852404.1:30904073-30905021 GCF_000181295.1 Otolemur garnettii
GCCTATAGATATATGAAAAAATGCTCAGTATCCTTAATCATTAGAGAAATGCAAATCAAAACTACTTTGAGATATTACCTAACTCCAGTAAGATTAGCCCATATCACAAAATCCCCAAACCAGAGATGCTGGCATAGATGTGGAGAAAAGGGAACACTTCTACTATGACAATTTGTAATTCAACTATTGGCCCTTGAGGTCTAACAATTAAGTTTATGTACTTGCCACTATGTGTTTTTGTTGGCAGCACTGTACAAACAGCCTGAAAATTTTCATGACCTTGATATATCAGTGCCTCATAGTTATGTTCCTATCGACAGGTGGTAGTGTCTTGCTTATCCCACATTTGGTCTCTCAGCTTGATTATTATGCAAATGACCAGAGAGCCTCTGACAATTATGGAACTATCCAGCTAGTCCCCATGAGTTACTCTCCCAAGTTTGCCACAATTCTGCAAGGATAGCTTCTGCTCACCAGGTATCGTCAGAGACATTTTTTGTGCAGGAAGATGATTTGGCAAATCCTGGGAGAACTTCTTCTAACCTATCTATCTTTTCCCTGCTACTAAAAGCATCTCAAAACCTTGATGGTTAATATGTATAACAAAATTGTAGGGAGTTTTAGTTATAACTCCTCTGTACTTTATAGGACTCAGAAAAGGGTGAGTGAGAAAAAAAATCTAAATGTAAGAAACTAAAATACTCCCAATTAACTATTGAAATATATCCTAGTAATTTTCTATCTCTTTCCTTACATATTTCTAATGACACAGGCAGATCTATATAAATTTATAAATTATGATATATGCTGTGTGAGAGAAAGAGGGAGACACACATGTCCCAGGAGACTGTCACAAGTAGTATTTTGAAAAATTGGATAGAAAGTTTTCTTACTATCCAAAATCTTATAGAAGAAGAAAGGTTAACCCTCCCACTTAGGCAAAGGTTT